>NC_064808.1:97273338-97362813 GCF_023721935.1 Panthera uncia
CTCTCTCTCTCTCTCTCTCTCTCTCACAAAAAAAAAAAAAAAAAAGTAAATGAAATAGACCTTCTGTCCTCCCTCCCATTTCTGGGACCTCTCCACTGCTTCAGCCAACTTAGTCCCTCCCTTTCTGTTTCCTCAGAGCCAGGAAGGATGAGAATGTGCACTGAGGGACTGTTGTCCACATGTCCCCAGGGGCCCACTCTGATCCCCTCCCTGGGAATATCTTCACACTCAAGTCCTGAACCTGCGTATGCATGCTCTTGAGTACTTAATGCACCTGCCTTGCAGGTGTCTATAGGCTGCACTTGACCCTCCCCTCTGGGGGCCAGAACCACACAGAATGTTCCTGCGTGTCCCCATCTTTCTCCCTCGAGCTCCTTGGATCCTTGCCCTCCTATGTATCTGATGGCAGGCATGGATCCTCTCCCCCAGAAAAGTGTTTGTATGTGTGTGAACTTGTTTCATATTTAATTTCCAAGAGTTCAAGGACTTTCTGCAACCCTTTCATGGACCCTCCTAGTGATCCACAGGTCTCTGATTAAGAACCCCTGAGCCAAGTGTGAGAGAAGCCTGGAGGGTGAGTGTGTCTGCTCTTTTCTCAGTGCCACTCTGGAGGCAGGAGCTGTAGTCAGGACATGTGTATCCTGAGGCTGCCACACGGTGGGTGTTACTCTTGCATTGTGGGTACAGCAGTGGAGTGGCAGAGTCCTGGCCTGCAGTGGGCTTGCCTTCTCGCGGGGAGACAAGCAAGTGAAAATGTAACTTTGTTACGGTGTCAGGAGAGCCAAGAGGTGGGCAGTGGCCAGATCTCTTGGGAACTTGTAGATGGTGGGAAAGGGCTTCTGACTTTGTCCAGACTGATAGGAAGCCACTGCGCAGAAAGCGGGAAGATCAGATTCTAGAAGACCATTTTGGCTTCCATATACAGAAATGACCGTGGAGAAGACACAGTGGAAATAGTAAATATACAGAGTTTAGACCATTCACCTGGGCTCAAAGGCTGGGCACCCCCAGTAAGAGGGCATCTCACCCAGGTGAGGGGCATCCCCACTCTTTCTAGTTCCCAGGGTGCCTCCCACCTTCTCTCCTCTTACCGGCCTCCTCACTCCTCAGGCAGATGGCACCAGGTACCCAGGCTGGCCTTCTGCCCCTCTCCCTCTTGTCCTTCCCTTGTGGCCCTTGCTGCCCTGACATGGGGCTGCCCTCTGTTTCCCCTGGACCTAGCTCTGTGCCAGGGGTGCAGCCAGGGCTTGGTCTGTGCTTCTTGGTGGGATGGTGGGCACAAGGAGTAACGTGAGCTGAGGATGATGGTGTTTGCTCCATGACAGGTGCGTATCTGCCTCTGTGCATGTTGCCTATACATGTGGTGGGGGTGTGTGCCCGTGTCTTGGAGTCAGTGTGCATGGGTGTGTGTGTGGCGGGGGATATGGAGGGTGATGCCCATACCTGTTTGGCTCTTGTGGGTTCACCCTGGTGGATCCCTGAGCCCCAGGTTGGGTAGGGGCATGCCCTCCAGCCTCCTGGCCGGGTGCCGGCTCTGGGCACCCTGGGCTGGGGAGGCAGTCTGGCAGCACTGTGGTGGTGGTGAGTCTGGCTTCCAAGTTCAGGCTGCTGCCACATGCGGGAGTGACATTCCTGGAAGCCGGTGGCATGGCAATCGTTGCGAGATTCCGATAAGCAGTTCTGAGAGAGGGCATGGATCAGGAGATGAAGGGGAAGGATTTCCTTTGTTTGTTGCCAGCCCCGTCTTGCTCTCTCCTCCCAGGAGGAGGAAGGGAGTGTGGGCCGCCTGCCCCTCCGCTGCCTCATCAGCATGCAGGGCCCGCTGCTGCAGAGAGGGTCCTTGCTGGCTTTGTGCCTTCAAGGTTATGGCCAAGGCGGCTTTAGCAGAGGAGCAAAGAGGGGTGTTGGCCAGGTTCCGCGAGGTCCCACTGCAGAAGAGGGTCTGGCAGGAAACCTGTCCTTCCAGTGCCTCCTGGTACGTCCGTGTCTCCCTGCTGCACCCTGGCCCGAGCAGGAGAGTGAGGGGGACTTAATTCCTTCCAGAAGCTTCCTGTGCCCTTGTAAGTGCCAGCCCCTGTGCTTGGCCCTCAGGAGCTCCCTGCCCAGTGGGGGGCTTGGGGGGATTAGACCAGAAACACAGGAGTGTAACAGTGTGGTGAGAGAGGCTGCAGGGTAGAAAACAGTACTGGGAACCCCAGGGGTGGGGGTTCTTATTCCATTAGGGTGTGGGGGGGATCCTGCTCAGGGAAGATGTGTGGAATTGTCCAGGTGGAAAGGAGACACACACAGAGACCCAAGGGTGTGAGCACAGTCATGGGGCTTGGGTGGGCCTAGTGGGCAGGGGAAGCCGTGCCAGAGGCCACCCGGAGAGGACGGGGAGGAGCAGATGGAGGTAAGTGGGAATGGAGAGGGCGGAGGGTGCCCAGAAGGTGGCAGGCATTCTTGCGGGACTAAGGAGTTTGGTCTTGCCCCAAGGGCCCCACACCTTGCATGTTGGGAGGGAGTGGCTTGGTAAGAGTTGTGTTTTTAGAGAGAGCCCTTTGGCTTCTTTGAAGAGGATAGGTTGGAGTGGGAAGACTGGCAGGAAGGAGACCAGGCAGGAGTCTCTTGGGTGGTCTGGAGAGTGGAGGACAAGGGCCTGAGGAAAACAGTGCCCAGAGGCACCAAGAGCTAGACCTGGGAGGGACCGGACAGCGGATGCTAGGGGCACCTGCAGGACTTTCCCTGTGCACTGGTGTGGATGGTGGGCCCATCAACCAGGAGAGGCAGGATGGGGGATTCCAGGAAGATTGGCAGTGAGCCCAGCTTTGCACATGACAAGTCAGAACATGTAGGCACGTGTGACCAGCAGGCAGTGGGAAGTGTAGGTCCAGATTTTAGGAGAGAGGTCTGGGCAGACACATGGGTTTGGTGAAAGGCGGTGCCTGAGGTGGGATGCAAGTGAGCTCACCAGGGGAGGAGCCAGGGAGGGGGAGAAGGAAGGAAGAAAGCGTGGAAGTTGCTACCTGGGAACACTGTCATTTGAGGAGTAAGGAGAGGGGGCCCAGCGAGAAGCAGAGTTGAAGTCAGAGAAGCAGAAAGACAGGCTGGGGAGCACAGGCCATGCAGCCAAGAGAGAGTTTTAGAAGGTGCCGCTGGGGCCCAGCACTCAGTGAGAAAGACTGCAAGAAAGTCATCATTTCTGGCAGTGTTGTGGTCTTTGAGACCTCCAGGATTTCTCAGTGTTTGGGTTGTGAGGGACTGAGGGGTACATTCTGTTTGATCCTCAACAGGGTTTTGAGAGCCCTCTGTGTTCCCAGTATTCTCAGTGTTGCACTGCCCTTGGCTACTCACTCCCACTAGGACGAGTATGTGGGTCCTAGAGGAAATGGAGAAACTCTGGACAGCAATGGGGTGTGAGTCTGCACTGCTGGGATGCCCCCAAGAGGGTCACCCAGAAAGTGGGGACCGAGGAGGGACAGAGCCCGCTGTTGGTCACCAGTCCTTGGCCACTCCTCCCTGGGCTGCACATGGCTGGACTGCATTTCCCAGCCTCCCTTGCCATTAGATGTGGCTCCTTTCATTCCTGGGCTAATGAGTTATGAGCAGAGCTGATGAGCACTTCCAGCCACAGCCCTTTAGAACCTCTTCTTGTGCAAACCTCACCCCCCTCCTCCACTTACCATGGACAGGAGAGGACTCTGGGGTCCTAGGCGTAGGTAGAGCCGCACATGGAAAGAGACTCTGTATATGGATGACTACGGGGAGCTGACTTCCCATTGGGCTGTACTGTGGGCAAGAGATAAACTTTTATTGTATCCAGTCAATGAGATTTAGGTGCTTATCTGTACAGCAGCTAGTGTCACCTTAACAAATGCAGAGATTTTCCCCCCTTGCTGCCTGCTGCCCTGCAGGTGTGGCTTCTCAAAGCTTGAGGGCAGTGCTGGGCCTGGAAGAAGTGGAGGGGAGCAGTGCAGGCCCCCCCAGTGGGGAAGCAGCCTGGAGGAGGCTTGGTGCCACCTGGCGGAGGGGGTAGTGCGGGGTGGAGGCCCTGCGGCAGCTGACTACACCTGTTCTTTGTACTTGAGCTCACGTTGCATGCTTCTGGGGATGGCCAGAGGACTGTTGTCCTCTAGGGATGGCCCTGCAGTTACGGTGGGGCAGAAACGCAGGTTCCTACCTAGTACCACGCCTTTGCATTAAGTGTGGAATAGAATCGTGCCCGGCATCCAGCGCAGGCCCCTTCAGCTTAGAGACTCCCAGCTCTGGGGCTGAGGGGACCGTGACCAGGGTAGCCAAGCACCGCATGGTACAGTTGTGCCCAGGCTGTGGCTTCTAGTTTCCCTCTTCCTCTCACTGTGTGTGCAGCACAGGGCGCACTGTAGAGCTCGAAAGTGGAATCGGGGTTTCTCTCACACCGTATGCACATCAGGAAATCTACACAGCATCATGTTCACGACTCCAGAGCCGGCTTTCAGTTAGGTCAGGAGCTGGCATTATACTAAGTTTCTGTTAGTATCACAACGAGTCACAACCCAGGAGTCCAGACTCCCCAGCCAGGGGTCTCAAAATGAGAAAATTAATGAAATACTGATTATAAGAAAAGAAACAAAAGAGAGCTATCACTTATATTGCCAATACTTAGACAACTATTGGTTTCAGTCTGTAGCCTTCCAGCCTTTTCCTCTTATGTGTGCCCACCCACACATATTACATACCTCGAGTAATGTACATACAATGTATTTATACTACACATAGGATATATTACATACATAAGAAACTAAAAGGAATGAATTCATGCTGGATATATTGCCATGTAACTTGCTTTTTCTACTAAAATCACAAGATTATTTTCTATGTATTAAATAGTACTCTGTAATATTTTGCATGGCTATGCCTACCATTGCTTATTTAACCAATTCCTTACTGTCGAGCAACAGATTGTTCCCAGTTTTTGCTGTTATAAACAGCTCTGAGGTAAACGTTTACCTAATGTATATATTAATGATTATTTTCTTTTGGGTAGCCTCCTACATGTGGAATTTTTGGATCCCAAAGTAAGAAGAACTCTAAAGCTTTTGTTATGCACAGACAAACTGGTCTCCAGAAAGCCTGTGCTAATGTATGCTTCTGTCAGTGCTGGAGGAGAGACCCGTTTACTCACATCCTTACTAGGACTGGGTGATGTCATTTTTGTTGGGGTTCCTTTCATTTCTGGGCTGTACCATGGGGAGGAAAGCAAGGCTTGTCCTGGGCCTCCAGGTGTGTTCTTCCCTGGGAACAGCTGAACTTTGGTGAGCTGGGCCAAGCTGAGGTGGGAGCATTGGCAGCGGGAGTGAGTGGCTGGGAGGTGGCAGTGCTCCAGAGACACAGGGCTGCGAGCTCTCACCTGAGCACCTGACCATCCTGGCTGTGGAGCCCGGGAGTTGTGGGCCCATGAGCCCTGTTGTGGGCATATGCGTTTGGCCAAAAGAGTGCCAGAGAGATGGGTCTCGGTGACAAAGTGGACGAGGGTGGAGAAAGGTGGACACCACCAGTCATTGGCTCCAGGAGCTGTAACAAAAGCAAATATTTGGGGGCTGGGATTGCTTAGCCTTCTCCTTGGAATCAGCAGACTCTCGGAGGCTGGGATTAATTTGAAGAAATTTACTAGCAGAGTTTGTGGCAGATAAAACAGTTTGCTTATTTCACACTTGTATGGCCACCTGCTAGGAACTGTTTGTTCAGTTTCGGATTCTTTAATTAAAATCAACATAAAACAGATTGAAAACATCCCAAGAAGGGGATGCTTGATTTGCTGGAGGATATTGCAGAAAGATGGAGCAAAGTGGTTCAAAAAGCGTTTCGTCACCAAGCAAGCAGGCGGGCGGGAACGTGCAGCCTGGGTACTCGCGAAGTTCTAGTATGCGCATGCGCGTGTGCAAGTGGCCGTCAGGAGGTATGGGGAGCTCACTTAAGTCTTCTTCCCACTTGGGGCATTTTCTGTGATGGTGGTGGGCTGGGTGGAAAAGGGAGGAGTCCTCCTTGCTTCCATCACTCGGGAAAGGTCAACTCCGTGTTTTTCCCTCTAACAAATAGTCCCTGAAACCCTCTGTGTCAGAAGGTGTGAATAACATGCCATCTCTGGTCTCAGGAAGCTCCAAGTCCTGTGGGGGAGACAGGACAATGAAATAGAACCCAGTGTGTGCTACGTGCTGCCCAAATGCTGGGTGCTAGCGGGGGCTAGAGAGGGAGCACTCACTCAGAACTGTGTAAGTGGTGAGGGACTTGAGTCAGACTCCTGAGAAGAAATGACATCAGCCTCAGCTGAGGACTGATGAACCGCTAGAAACGATTCAGGCTAAAATGATATATCCATCAGCTATTACTATAATATACTATAATGTCTCAGTGGCACAGAACCACGACGGCTTATTCAGTTCATGTTTCTGCGAGTTGCCTGAAGGCCGGCTGATCTCCGCTGGGCTTGGCTGGGTGGCTGTCCTGATCCAGCCTTTTTCCTCTTGTTGCCCCTGGGGGTCAGCTGGGCCAGATAAGGCAGCTCTGCCCTGTGAATCTTTTCTCCTCCTCCTGGGGCGGGCAGGTCTCTAACGGTGACTGGAAGAGCATGAGAGAGTAAGCCTAAGCACAGAAGCACCTTTCAAACCTTTAGTTATGACCTTCCCACCAAAGTTCCATGCACCAAAGCAACTGGAATGTCCGAACACAAGGTAAGAGGTAGGTAAAGGTATTCTACCTGTTTAGTGGAGTCCTATCCTCCACCTTTTCAGAATGGTGGCCACGAGTGCAATTTACCACACATGGGGGGATGCATGGTAGAGGTGGGATGTTACAGGATAAGGGAACAGCAGGCACAGGATGGGGCTTGGCACACGGGGAGCTGTCTGGTAGGGACATTGAATATGAAGACTGGAGGTTCCTGGAAAGACCTGCAGCAGGACATAAGGAAGGGTCTGATCTGCCAGCAAAACCTTTGCATTTTATCCCCAGGACGGTGAGGAAGCATTGATGGGTTCTGAGCAAGAGAGTGACATGGTTATGTTGTACCTGAGGGTTATCACTCTGGCTTCAGAGCAGAGAACAGAATGGAGGGAATGGAGTGGGAAGGACAGGGGACCAGTTAGGAGACTTTGAGTCACCCACTTTGAGCTACTCTGGGAGTCGCTCTTTCATAATCAGAACACTCAGGTCAGTAGCCTTCTCTTGTTTTTATAAGAGTTTTTCTAAATGCTCACCAATCGTAACTCTCGGCATGCAAAAAGTCCTGGCTGCTGTCAAGGCGGATGGAGTCGGCTGAGCTGGTTAAACAAGTAAGGAGGCTTGTGGGTCCTGATGCATCCCACCCACCTTGGCCTTGATTCAGGGCAGGTGGCCCGCTGATCTTCATCATCGTCTTTCAGCAGATCCCACTCACTCGAGGGAAGGCAGAAGCTCGAGGTCACTACCCTTGTAGCAATCACTCAGCTCATCTTGACGTGGTCTGCCTGCACCTCATCCTTTCCTTTGGGGGCCAAGTGTCCCTGACACTCTGCAGACACAGCTGGGCACAGGTCCTGCCTGCTGGAGATTTTGAGCCCCAGGGCACTGTGGGCTGGCCAACCATGTAGGCTCGGCCCAGTGCCCATTTACCCCCCTGGTGTGAAGTCCTGGTTTTACCTTGCCACTTTGTATTTTACACCCCATACCTAAATGCCTTGGAGTAGCGGGAAGAGTACTGTACTCAGGGTCCAGAGATCTGGGTTTGTATCCCATTTCGCTCCCAGCGAGGCCTGTGATCTTGAACAAGTCCCTGGAGCTCTCTGGACCTCGGTATCTTCTTTGTTGGCTTATCCCAGTGCGTGAAGTTATAAACTGAGGTCACGTGAAGGTGCAGAAGGTCCTGGTAAACCACTCACCTCCCAGTTCCTTCTCCAGCATACTCCTAACCCTAAACATCCTTGAAGTGGCAACTGAAAAGCTAACTCCTCTTCTCGGGGGCTCAGGCAGACCTCTGTTAAAGCTCTCTCTGCCATGGGGCGCCTGGGTGGCGCAGTCGGTTAAGCGTCCGACTTCAGACAGGTCACGATCTCGCGGTCCGTGAGTTCGAGCCCTGCGTCAGGCTCTGGGCTGATGGCTCGGAGCCTGGAGCCTGTTTCCGATTCTGTGTCTCCCTCTCTCTCTGCCCCTCCCCCGTTCATGCTCTGTCTCTCTCTGTCCCAAAAATAAAAATAAAAAATGTTGAAAAAAAAAATTAAATAAAAAAAATAAAGCTCTCTCTGCCTTACTCAAACATGGCTCTGCCTGGTGTGGACGCCTCTTGTCAATTCACCTTCATCTCTGAGCCCCAGACCCTGGCACGGAACTGGCAGATGCTAGGTAAGTAGTGTTGAAGGAATGAACGTTAATTCTTGCTAGCGTGATCCGGCCTGGCAAGTTCAACTGCTCTCCTTGTTCTTGATCCTCTGAAGATACTCCCAGCTCCCAGACCATCTCTCCCTTCTCTTCTAGCCTCTCTCCTCCCTGCCACTGTCTCTGTAGGTCTGTAGCTGTCCAGTGGCTGTAGATCTCTAGCCTCCCCTCCAAGGACCCTGAGGGTGAGGACTGTCATCACTTCTGTCCCTAGGACCAGGTGTCATACCCAGAGTGCGTGAATTGTGCTTTTGATGGCCCCGCATCAATAGCTTGGGCTTGTCGGCTTGGATTGTCACAACAAAATACCACAGATTGGGCAGGAGTGGGGTGGCGTGCTTAAACAACAGACATTTGTTCGTCATGGTTCTGGAGGCTGGAAGTCTGAGATCAGTGTGCCCACAGATTTGGGGTCTCTTCTTCTACGGGCACCAATCCCATCACGAAGTTCCCACCCTCATGACCACACCTGAGCCTGGTCACCTCCTGAAGGCCCACCTCCCCATTGGGGTGGGGGGGGGATAGGGCTTCCCCATATGAATTTAAGGAGGGGGGAGGACACAATTTAGTCCGTAGCACCCAGGCAGCCCCATGTTTGGATTTCTCCTCCCTCCCTCCCACGTCAGACCTGATCAGCAGTGGCCTTTCCAAAGCCCTGGGTGACAGGAGCACAGCCGACTGGTCATGGGTTTGTGGCTGAAGCGTCTAATAAAGGCATCCCGACACTGCCCATCATTGGCCGTATGGCTTGGGGACTCATGGGCATCCTCTGAGTTCAGTTTCTGTACCTGGAAAATGGGGATTATTTGACTACTGCTGCTAAGTACGCCTTTTCAGGCAGCTCTTGTGTGGAAGGCACTGGACATACCCGGTGTAAAAACATCACATCATTCTGGATGCTGGGCCTGCTGGGCCTTGAGAGCTTGTCATGGTCCAGACAGGGTTGACTCTTTTTGGATGTTACCTCATTAACCCGCACACATTCCTGCAAGGCCTGTCTTCTTGTTTCTAGGTACCTCCTAGCTGCTTTGGAGGCTGCTGTGAGGAGCAAAGGAAATGATGCATGTGTGTGTCTGGATGTTAATCATTACTAGGGTTAGTGGAGGGCAGGCAGGAAGGTAGGGAGGAAAGGCTGGCTGGGCCCTCCCACCTCATTTTAGGAGAAGCAGCTCAGATAAGAGGAAGCTGCTTGGATTCTGGATTTGAAGACAGGAGGTTTGAATCCCAACCCTGCCTCTTTTTTTTTTTTTTTTTTTAACGTTTATTTTTGAGACAGAGACAGAGCATGAGCAGGGGAGGGTCAGAGAGAGAGGGAGACACAGAATCTGAAACAGGCTCCAGGCTATGAGCTGTCAGCACAGAGCCCGACGCGGGGCTCGAACTCACGGACCGTGAGATCATGACCTGAGCCGAAGTCGGCCGCTTAACCGACTGAGCCACCCAGGTGCCCCCCAACCCTGCCTCTTTCTACTGTGAGGTTTTGGGCAAGATACTTAGCTTCTCCGAGCCTCAGTTTCCTCACCTGAGAAATGGGGTAAGATTCCCCACCTTGAAGATTAAACAAGATAAGCAATCTCAATAAATAATAATTTTCAATAAATATTAAATACAAAGCAGTCAGCAGAGTGCATCCCATGCCATATAGATTGTAAAATGGCAGGTACCCTGGCTCACCGGATGCCCTCAAAACATGAAACTTGCTTTCCTGGATTTTATTTTTATTCGATCAGCATCAAATGGGTTTTCAGGGTAGGTCACGAGGGTTCTCATCATCCAGAGGTTGAGGCTCCAAGATGTCAAGTGACTTGCCCAAGGCCACACGCTGAGCAAATCACAAGGCGGCTTGTCTGACCCCGGGCTCTGCTCACCTCCAGCATCAGTGGCCTACCTGACCTAGCTGCTTGCTTCCCTGATGACTTTGGGCCTGGCTCTGGGCCTGGTCAGTGACTGGGACTCTGTGGTGTCTGGTGGCTGGCCTGAGCCCTCTGTCCTCTCCCCTGCCCCCCATCACTGGCTCCCCAGAGTCCGGTCCTCGGCTGAGGGGCCCACTGCAGTGAATCAGCCTCCTTTGTGGCGTTGATTAGAGGCCTCCTCCTACAAACATCAAAGCTTCAATTAACATGGGCCGCTTGCAACCCTCTTGCAAAACTCTGATAAGAATAGAATTTTCTCTTGGAAAATGGATTTTTATTTAGTTGTGTGTACTGTTGGTTAAATGACCTACTCTATACACTGGCGCTGAGATTCCGGGGACAATTAGGGGGCTCGTCAGGAACTGGTTATCTGAAGGAAACAGGCGCCGGGCTGTTTAGCTGTCTAATATCCTGACAGGGGGCGGGGGGCAGAGGCAAATTAAAAAGAGGCTTCTCTCCTTCTCTAGACAGGGGGTGCTGAGGGTGGTTTGTGGAGTTGGGGCTTGGTTGGGGGAGGCGGAGAAGCCCTAGCTCATGCCCTCCGGGGTGTGTGGCCCCCAGCCTTGTCACTGGACGGCCATGTGTCTGTGTGTGTACATGTGCACAGGAGTTTCTGGATGCTGCTGAGAGCACAGCCTGGCCTCTTTCGGGGAGGACGGGGAGGCTGGCTGGCTGGGTAGGGAGGGGTCAGGGCCTCAGGACCTCAGCAGGGCTGAGGGCACCCAATCTGGGGAGAATAGGAGGAAGGCTGATGGGCCCCTGACTTTTTCAATGACCACTCCTCCTATTAAACTTGGCCTTCTCCCAGAGAAGAGGGACAACTTTGGGGAGATGCCATCTCCTTAACCTCACTGCCTCTGGGAGAGGAAAATAAACCCTTTTCCCCCAGCCCGGGATGTACATGCCTCCCTCACTGGCCGAGACAAGGGTCACTGGGAGGTCATTGGGTCCATACCTCTGACTTAAGCCACCATCGTGCTAGGATCTTTTTGGTTCTGAAGACCTTTGGGAAAAGGATGTCCTCTTTTCTCTCCAACCCTTCTTGAGCTGCCATCCACTGCAAGAAAAGTTCTTCCTACTGTCTAACCACATCTCTCTACCTGTGGTCCAAGTTTCTCTTGAATCAGGTAGATAAATTGGATGGAGTCGGGGACTTACCACTGGGGAGAGTGGCCTGGTTAGGAGAGGGAGTGTTTGGATGGGGCTGGGGGTTTGGCTGGGGACAGCAGAGGACAAGAATATGAACAGCTTACCAACCAGCATCTCTTCTTTGAGTCAGGGAAGTCTGGCGTAGCATGACTGTATTGATTCAATTATTCCCTACAATGTAATACTCTGCATCTGTGTGATAGCAACAAACAGAGTTGAAAGACATACAAAAATAAATGATCTGAAAGTTAATATGGCTGAATGGGCATCTATGAATTCGGGGAGAGAGGTTTTGTTTTACATTGTAAAATCAATAGTGTGCAGAACAATGTCCTAACTTCCCCCGGGGACCCTAGCGAACCCGCCTGTATCGATCGCCATGCAAATTAATTGAATTCATGAAATCCACATTGCTGGGTAATTGATGCTTCTTATAATTACCTCCGAGTTATGAGCTTTTAGGGGATTGCATTGATTCCTGGGCAGCGGGGAGGGTAGGACAGGGCAGCGAAGAAGCTGAGTTCCTGGAACTGTCGGCAGAGGCTGCCCAGGTGGGTATGGGCAGGTGGGGGGTGGTCAAAGCTTAGGAGAGGGGTGTTTGCCTGGTGGTGGTGAGATCCTTATCCCCCAGAGTTTACTGACCCAGCCCACGAGAGGCTGGGAATTGGGGGACACCTGAGCAGCTACACTCGGACATTTGAAGAAACCCCCATAGGATGGCTGCCCTGGTACCAGGAGCTCCTGGGAAGCTGAGACTATTATTCAGGGAGTGATAATAATAATAATGATAATAACAACAGAAAACTGTCATTTAGTGTTTATTATGTGCCAGGCATTGTCTCAAGTATTTTATACATCTAGAACTCATTAAATCCTCAAAACAACCTATGAGGTATGTACTATTATTTTCCCCTTTGATTATTGAAGAAATAAGGCACAGAGAGGTTAAGTAAGTTGCCCAGGGTCACACAGTGGCAGAACGGGAATCCTTGACCACCAGCTAATCCATGGATGGACTTCACAAGTGTACTAGCTTAGGTCACATGAGAAGTCTGCATGTCTGTGCCTAGGAGTATTTTTCAGAAGGAGGGTCTGTAACTTGGTTCAGATTACCACTGAGATATTCTGTAAGTATACGTTATAGAAATATCATTTATGTTATTTGCACAATGATGAATGCTTGGATCCAGTCTAGCACAATATCCTCTGTGACCTTGGAGAAGTTCCCTAACTTATCTGAGCCTCTTCTACAACTGCGAAGCCAGGAGAGCATCTCTGATTGACATGGAGCGGTTACTCGTGTGGGCTTTCCAAGAACCTCTGAGCTGAGAGGGATCCCAGGCAGACATTGTGCCCGTTTTGTAGGCCAGGAAACCCACCCAGAGGGGCTAGGTCTTTTATGGAAGATCATGGGTCAGGTTAGTGGCAGGGACATGATGAAGAGGGGTGAACCCGTCTCCTTACCAGGCTTGCCTCAGGCCACCATCTGTCATCTGCCTAGAGACCCTCCTGTGTGGATCAGTGGGACCCACGGCCAGTCTAATTCTGGGTCCTGCAGCCTGCACCTCGGTCCTCTTCCTTAGCTGCATGCCAGCTTGGCCCCAAAGGTCCCTTCTTCCCACTGCTGCTCCTTCCTGGGCTCAGCCCTTTCTCTGTACATGAGCGGACTTTGGAAGCTGTGGCTGGAGCCAGGCAAGGGGTGTTCTTGGCCACGGGATGGGAAGGCTGCATCGGAGCCCAGAGGAGTATCCTAACAAATACTGTCTCCACGCTTCCCAGAAGGGATGTGGGTGATGCCGGCCCCTTCTCTTCCTTCTCTGGGCTTCACCAGAGAAGGTGAAAGCCGCCTGGACTTTGCTTGGGAGCAGTTGAGGCTGAGGTTCAGAGAGACCCCTCTCCTGATTGGTGGACTCTGGCCTGGTGGAGCTGAAGCACCCTGATGTGCCACCCGTGCTGGCGACCTGGCCTGGCTCCACACCCTTGCCAGGGCTGTCTGGGCTGACCAGGTGGCACTCGCGGCGGGGAGAAAGGGGCTCAGTTCAAGGTAGTGACTGGGGCAACATGGCACCTTGGCCTTCCCTGTGGCTGGAGCTTCTGCCTGGCTGTCGAGGACTAGGTGGGGGAGAACATGTCTAGGAGCTCCTCGTCAGACACGAGGCTGTGGTTCAGCTCTCCGCCTCCCAGGGGTTTAGGGAGGGGGGGGCACTGCTGCCCACAGGGCAGCTGCCTCTGTCAGGAAGACGGCATGGGTAGCATGTTTGGGAGCTCCTGTCACTGCCACAGCCTTCTTGCCAGCGCCCCCCCCCCCCCATCCCATCCCCTTCCCTGCTGGTTTGGGGGCTCCAGGCTCTGCTTCAGTGCCCATCCCGGCACTGGCCACAGACTTGGAGAAGGCACCTGGGAGGCTGACTCATCCAGGCCCCCAGGCAGCTAGCCTGTAGGGGGAGCTCCCAGCTTCCTAAGTGTCCAGATCATGTGCTCCTGAGAGACCTTGAAGCTTCCCTCCTGGACTCATGAGTCTTGAGAGATGGGAGAGATGTTATGGTATTCAGTTCAACCTCCTCACCAGAATGAGGCTCCACGAGGTAATGTGACTTCCCCAAGGCCTCCTAGCCAGTGGGCGCGCATGCACGTGTGTGTGTGTGTGTGTGTGTGTCTTTGGAGTCTTCAGTCCAAGACCTTTGACTCTTAAGTCCAGGCTCTTTTCATGACACCAAAAGTCTTCTAGCCGCTAGCCAGCCTCATCTCCTCTCCTGGTGATTTCTGGACATCTCCGTGGGGGTAGGGAGCATCTAGTGAGGAGTCTCTGCCCCTCCCTTCCCCTGCCCTTACGGCAGAGAATCCGAAGACTTCAGAGAGACCGAGGACATAGGAGAGGCCTCCTTTCTTGCTGCCTGTGTCCCCCCTGGGTACCATGAAGGGCACAGACCCCCTTATCCCTCTCTTTCGGGTGTCTGGGATTGGGAGAGAACAGCCCTGCTTCCCTCAGCACACCCTAGGGCAGAGTAGGGCTCTAGGACAGCCTAATTAGGTGACAGTGATGAACTCATTAAGAATGTGTGTAATTAAGATGAAGAATGAATTGTGGGATGGTCTCCTCTGTTCCTGCAGGAGAGGAATTTTCTGTGTCCACCCTGAGCCCCAAGACAGGCCTAGGGTACGGTCTGGCATGAAGGACACCCTCAAATCACCCTTAGGTCTGTCTGACCATCTGTCCATCCATCTTCCCACACACCCACCCATCCATGGATACGTCCTTACCCAGCCATGTGCGGGCACTGTGGCAGGAGGTACCCTCACGGGTGCAGAGATGAATGAGTGCTAGACAGAGTGGGGCGCTAGGCATGTAGCCAGGAGGAGATTCTCACCCGGGTCAGAATCTCAAGGGGTTCCCAGCACTAATTACTTGAGGAGGAGGCCTCAGAAGAATGTACCTCTGTCTATACAGGCAGTCGGGGCCCTGAGTTGTTTCATTTTGGTGCTGCAAGAACCTGGCCTTGATCAGCATGGCAGGCGCTGGTGAGAGTGTCTTCATGGTCACGGCCATCCTGAACACTTAGTGGGGGGCCTGCCAGGCCTGCGCCCCTGGAACCTCATGTACTTCTTACTACAGTGCCATGGACCTGATGCTGTTTTTGTCCCCATTTCACAGATGAGGAGACTAAGGCTCTTAGAGGTTAGCAGAGCAGGGGAGCCTCAGTGAATAACCCGGGGGCTGTGAGGGGGATGACATGAGGTCCAGGCCACGAGGTGCTCTGCAAACAAGTTTTCAATGAGCTGAAGAGAGTGTTATGGGGCAGAAATGACCAGTGTCCTCTTTCCCCCCGCTGCCCTAAGCTTTCCTTCTAAGATCCCCCTGCAAATTAATTCAGACCCTAAAGTAAATGGGCAATGCAAGGATCCAAAGGTGATGGAAAACAGGAAATCCTCCCCCAGACATGCTCTCCTGGCTGTAGGGAGCAGGTGCTCCAACATTCACGGAGCTTCAGCTTTGTCCTTGATGGTGTATATTTTTTCTCATTTGATTCTCACATATGAGGCTTTCTGACACCCCATGAGGATAATACCCTGCAAAGCAGACTTATTGCCTCCATTTTGCAGACGAGGAACTGAGGCAGAGTCAGGGTCCCTTGTGCAAGATAACCCAGATAGGAAGTGATGGACTGAGGGTTGGGACTAGCTGAGTGGGTACCACCTTGTTCTCACTTCTGCTCCGGTCCGCCTGCTGGCCCAGGCCAGCCACACACAGCTGTGTCAGTGTGGGAAGAGCCAGGGAAGGTGAGGACCTAACCCATCCTCTGCCCTTCCTGGGAATGCAGGACATTCCAGACCATGCCCACGCCCTCCACAGCTAGCCTGGGTGTCATTCAGAGCTCCAGCCTACCCTGCTGATGTCCTACCTTGGTGCCTCTGTATACCCCCCTCAGCTTCCATGCGGTGGGCACTGACTGAGCCCAGCTGTTTATAACCCAGGCCCAAGGGGCTCTAGACCCAACCACAAGTCCCTGTATCAGCTATCCACTGCTGTGTAACAAATCACCACGTAGTTAAGTTGCTTAAACCAATACTGAAGTTTTATTATCTCACGCAGTTCTGTGGGTCAGGAATTCAGGAGTGGCTTAGCTGGATGTGTTGGCTTGAGGTCTGTCCTGAGGTTTCAGTCAAGATGTCAGCTGGGGCTGCATCACTGGAGGCTTGACTGTGGCTGGAAGAGCCATTACTAAGGTGGTACACTTATGCGGCTCACAAGCTAGTTGGCCTGAGGCCTTGGTGCCTTGCCATGTGGACCTTGCCGTAGGACTATTTGAGTGTCTTCTCACAACATGACTACCCTCAGAGGGAGCCATCCAAGAGAGAGCAAAGGGGAAGCTGCAGCATCTCTTATGGCCTAGTATCACAGGTTACATGGTCATTTCTGCTTCATTTTATATTGTTGATAGAAGCAAGTCACTATGTCTGGCCACACTCAGGTAGAGGGAGAGTTAGCTTCATTTTTTGAAGGTCAGAGTGTCAGAAAGGATTGTGGACATATTTTAAAATCACCATACTCTCAACTGCTCTTTTTTGCTAGTAAAGATAAGCCACCCAGCTCTTTATCAGGTAACAACCAGGGCCTCACCCACTGCTCTTTGAGGGAAGCTCCCTCACCTACTGTTCACAGCTTCTCCTGAGGGCTGGCTGGGTCTGCAGCCCCATCTTCTCTATCAACCTAGTCTCCTCATTCCTGGCATTGAAGGCCTCCGTGCCATGGCTTAACCCTGCCTTTCCAGCCCATCTCTACCCACTTGTTTGGATTCTGGCTCCATGTTTCTTTTTCTTACATCTTTACGACAATGCTAGGCTGTGCTTTATTGACCACCTACTCTGTGTCGGGCACTGTACAGATAGTGTCTATAATTCTTAAACAGTTCTGCCAGATGGGGAAAGAGAGGCTCAGGGAGGTTAGGTCACTTGCCCAAGAACACACAGCTAGTCAGTAGCAGGCCCAGGACTCAAGCCAGGCTTGCCTTTCCTTCTTCTGCTGGGGGTCCTGCACTGTCCACCTGACAAGCCCTTCCTTCCCCTCCATTTCAGCCCTTCCCAGCCTTCTGGGCCTGGCTCAAGCCTAACTTCCAGGGGAGGCTTTCTTTGATGCCTCCAGCTGGCAGTGAGTGGTGAGTCCCTCCACGTCACTGTCATCTTGTTATTTGTGCACACACCTTATTTTCTCTATTAGCCTATGTGTGGCTTCAAGCCATTGTTTATCTAATGCTTCCTGTGTCCCCCAAGGCACCTGGCCCATAGTAGGAGCTCAGCAAGAATTGGGGACATGAGTGAATGCACTGGTCCCACAGCCAGCTGGGATTCAGAGACTCTGTCGCTGGTAAGACTACCCCACCAGTAGTGCAGGGAAAGGGTCAGAAACCAGAGCCCTGTTGCCCCTCCGCTCCGTGCCAACATCCCACCCCTCCTTGTTACAGCCGGACATCTGGGCTGGCTCCTTCCTCCTGGCCTCAGCTCCGCCCTTTCCTGTTATCTTTGCATCTCCAAACCCCCTGCTCTTTCTTCCCTAAATTGATTCTCAGTCAAACCTCTTTCTTTCTTTGACGTCTCAGTCCTCTTTAGGTTTGTTGGGGAATCTTTTGTGCCCCCTCCCCTAGCTCATCCGAGTCACAGTCCTTGGCCCCTCTCCCCGGCCCCCACCCCCTCCCCCAGAACGGACCTGTTGCTGGTCTCTAGCCCACCTGCCCTCCCTGTTTCCCTTCCTCTCCCCCTCCCTCCCTCCTGTGGGGCCCCTCCCTGCGCCCATCTCCCCCCCACCCCCTTGTCTCCAAGGTTACCCGGTGACTTTGTCTGTCTCTGCTTCCTCTTCCCGACTCCCATTTCTTAGCTATTCCTGCAGGGAGGGTGGGAGCAGGGTTGGGGGCTGCCTGGAGAGATGGCGCCATCCCCCTCCTCCCTGCTCCTTCCACTGGGGGTCTGTCCCTTTGTCTCCTTCTTTCCTTCCTTCCTCTGCCTTGCAAGCTTTGCTGTCCCCTCTGCTTTCTCATCTTCTCTCCTGTTCCTCCATTTCTTTGTCTCTCTCCTTTTTTTCTACCTCTTTGTTTCTCCATCTTTCTTTTTCTCTCTGTCTCTCACTTTCTATTGAATTCAGAAACACTAAAGAATTCTCCCAGGCCCCAGTTTCCCAAAGGGGCCCTCACTGGTACCCCCTCTCTAGGGTTTGGTACTAAGGGGCTTTGTGGGAGGAAATTTAAGTCAGGCCAAGAGTGGGCTGGGCTGTCTTCAGGGCAGGTCAGGAGGTGCTTAGGAGAGGGGAGTGGGCAAGACCCCGGGGTAGCATGTGCACCCTGCTTTCTGAATCTGTGCTGGGTGTAAGGACAGACCAGTGCCCCTCCCACCCCTCCCTGTGGCTGGGACGGGCCTGGCAGAAGCACAGGCGAAGGCTGAGGGAGGGACCCTGCCTCCCATGTGTTGGGCAAATGCCGTCAGTGTAGCTGAGGGTTGCTGCCTGCGCCTGTGATCTACAGGTTGCCGCTCCATGTTTATCACACACACACAGGCGCGTACACGATGAGCCTAGCACAGTGCCTGGTGCACAGCAGGTCTCATTTAGTGTGTGTCTCTTTTCTGAGGAGAGGCTTGCACACAGCCGCTCACCCCTGGTCAGATCAGCATTATGTAACATTTTAGGAGAAATAAAACTTTTTCCAAGAACTGTGCAGGGGGACTTTTCCAGAAAACTTAGAAGAAGGATTTTTTTCCTTTGGGAAATGTCCATTTCCTCCTGTTAAGAATTTCCCATTTTTTTCTCAGACTTTGATATCTGCACGGAAACACAGTAAATGGCTTCTATATTTCAACATGATCATTACATCTTAATGCATTTTATGTTCCTAGACTAATAGTGATATCATAAGGGTCCCTAAAAACAAGACCTTGCATAAATTTGGACCCCCTTCATGTTTTCCCCTTGGCCTCAGCATTTCTGGACCCCTCCCCCCACCCCAGCCAATATGTCTCCAGACAAGAGTCCTGGGAGATCAGGCTGAAGTGACAGGTGCTAGGCACTGTTAAATACAGGAGCAGGGAGAAGGCAGCCAGCTCTGCCAGGCTCAGCCAGGCCCACCCACCCAGACTTGGCCAGACCTTGTCCAGTACGGTCAGGTCACCCAGGTCCAGCCAGATGCCCTCAGACATAGCTAGACTATACGGAGTCTTCAGTTCTTAGTGGGTCCTTCCTGGTCCCAGAGAGGTGCCCTGTCTGGCTTCTGTCCCAGATTCCCAGGATGAGCAAAGAAATCCTAGCTCAGGCACATATATGTGTGGGGTTGGGTGTGCAATCCATGCTAATCTCCCTTCTCCCACAAGTATTTGGGAACACCTAGTTACTGTGCGCCAGTTCTAGGACATCCTCCAACTCCTGGGATGCTTCCTGTCTTCTTTGTTGATCTTCTACCGTTGCCTTTTCAAAAATGTACCTATAACTCACCTCCTTCTGGAAGCCTTCCCTGATCAACTCCATTCATTCATCCAACACGTATTTATGGGATGTCTGCTACATGCCAGGCACTATAATGGACCCTGGGAATACCTTACTGAACAACACGGGTGAGGTTCCTGCCCCCATGGAGCTGACATGGGATAGACAGACTGTGAGCAGAAGGAGAGGCGACTAGGGGATGCTACCCTGGCTAGAGGGTCAGGGAAGCCCAGCCCACTCTCAGAGGGGAAAATCCTGTCTGGACAGGGATGTTCTAGTTCATCCCTTCACTCACTGGTGGGTGTGATCTTGGGCAGGTCACCGATCTCTGGGCCCCTTTTCCTCATCCATGAAAGAAGAATTTGGAGAAAGGTCCCTTTCTGCTCTAGAATTATTGCGTCTTTACTGAAAAGCAAATTTACTTGCAGATAAATTCATAAACATATTACATATTTCTTGAGTCTGAGTCACTGTGGAAAAAAATGTAAAATTCCAATTAAGAATAAAGAAAAAAAAGAAAAAATACAACAAAACAAATAGGAGAAGAAGCTAACAAAACCTACCACCCACAGCCCTCTCGGGGATAAGGCTCCTGGCACTTTGGGAATCTAGGCTCAGGCTGAAGCTGGCAGTGCACCCCTACCGGGTCTGGGAGGAGCGCTACCCCCCACTCACCCCTCCCATGTCCCTGCCTTGTGTTGCCAACTCTGGGCCAGGCAGAGGTAAGGTGGGGGCAACCTTGGGGCAGCTGGCCCTCTGCAAGGTCAAGGCGCCTCTCTCTGGCTGCCAGGGCTGGTCTGGAGTCTTGGGCCATGTCCACTGATGAGAGGCTGGGCAGGACACGCTGGCTGCGGCTTCCCCCCAGGGCTGAGGCTGAGGCTCCGGGGCTCACCCCACTGTGTGGATGAGGATGCAGTGCAGCATGTGGCCAAAAGATGGCAGCACTACACTGCCTCAGTCGGGCACTGCAGAGGGGCAGCTGGAGGAGGCAGGCAGGCTTGGTGTGCTGGGTCTGGGAAAGGGGGCTTATCCTTCGCCCTCCAGGTCTCTAGGTGGGGACGACCGCTTTGGCTGGGCTTCATAGAAGCTGAGGTTCACGTGGCCTCCACCCAGTGCGACAAGGAGGATCATTGCATTGCATTGCATTCTTGGCCCAGGCCTCCATCCCTGAATTGCTTCCTAAACCTCTAGGGTCATTGCAGTTTCGGTACAGAATAATGTGGGGGTAGGACCTCAAGACCCTGGATAACTGTAGCCTGGCCCCCCCTGCTCCCCCACCTTCACAGCATATCTTCCCTGTAGATACTAGGACTGGGAAGGGACAGGAGAGGAGGAGCGGGGGCGTGGGGAGGGGCAAGGATGGTTAAGATCTCAAATTGCAGTCTCACTGCCTGGCCTTCGAGCCCAGTCCCACCATTTGCTTGCTCGATTACCTTTGGTAAGGAACTTAACCTCTCTGAGGTTTCGTATCTCTAAAAGGGGGACAAGAAAAATGTTAGGTTTTATTATTATTAGCTATTTTAATCACAGCTCTAAAAAACCTGACCTCCTCTCCCCAATACTTCAGGCCAATTCAGAAGCATTTCCCAGTGGTCTTATTTCCTAATAGTCCCTGTGCTCGTCCCTGTCTCCCCCTCGGGACCCCTAATCTCTATATTTCCCCTCAGTAATAGTCCATCAATACCTGCCATTTATTAGGTGTAGACACCATGTTGGACACTATGCATACATTTCAATTAATCCTTGTAAGAAGCCTTTGAGGTACCACCTCAGACATGTGGGAAAACTGGGGCTCAGAAAGATGAAGTAACTTACTCAAGGTCACACAGCAGAGCCAGGATCCCAACCCAGGCATCCCAGTCCTGGACTGTCTTTCTTCAGACCCTTCGGCTTCACTCTCCCAATCCAGGCTGTTAGCTGCTGTTCAGACACCAGTCGGGTTCCGGAGCCCCTTTCTCTGGGGTTCTTGCCTTGCTCCCAACCCTGGGTGTTGTTGGTGCGTCTGCTGAGCTCTTGAAAGCATGGGTGAAGGGGTGTGGGGAGGGCAAGACAGGCTGCCCTTGGGTGGGTGTCCTCTACACGGGGCAGGCAGGGGACGGAATAACTCCTGGAGGCTAGCACCCAACCCCGCCTGGTGCCCCCTCCTAGTGCTGACTTGTTAGGCCAAGGAAGCTGACACCCTAACAACACTTGTCAGACTCCAATGAGTTGATGATGTGGAAACTGGTTATTAAGTGTAATAACAGTGGTTTGGTTTTTCCACGGTTCTGCCTGTAAGTGCCTAAGTGACAGCTGGCTTGTGCCACGGTGCTGCATTCTAAATGGGGCACTGGGGAGGGGATGGGGGGCCCTCTTGAAGCTTTGGATGGAGGGAGGTCAGAAGGTGCTGCCTGTGCCTCTTCTGTGGGCCCAGCCTTCCAGCTCAGGTGGGAGGATAGACCTTGACTTCCGGGCCAGGGCTTGGCGAGGTGGAGGGTGTGGATTCAGGACATCAAACCATGTAGTGATATGTCTCCATACCTACTGGGTCCTCATGTGCAGACATTCCTTCTTGACCTGGTCCCTGGGTCAACAGTTTGAGAACTGGATTAGAAATCTGGAGGCTTGGGGTCTAAGCTTTGCCCCTAAGTGTTTGTGACCTCAGGAACATGGCTTCACTCTTTGTGTTGCCCCATCTTCATGATGAAGTGTTTGAACAGAGTTACTTTATTCATTTAACTATGAGTGTCACACTGATGGACAATGGTGAGAAACTTACTGTTAGATATATTCTGTTGGGCCCACGCAGCGCTTTAAATTTAAATGCCAACATTTAAAATTCTAGACTTTCCAACGGAGATCCAGATTTCTGGCTTTTCTTCAAAAATTGGCAGATTTGGTAACACTGGGCCTGCATGCCCACATGGCAACAGTTGGCCGCAGTGATCCCTCCCCCCCCCCCCCCCCCCCCCCCCCCCCCCACCGCAGAGACAGGGTTTATATTCTCCGTCTTACCACACAGTCCCCACCGATCTCTGTCCATTCCCAACACTGAAGCTGAGTGCCAACAGAGGTTTGACATGTTACACCTGATCTACCTTACTCGTCCTCACTCAGTGACTGACCTGCATTGGAATTCACTGGGTGCACTTTTTGCATGGCATCACGCCTCTCGTTTTAGAAATTATAATGATATGGGGCGCCTGGGTGGCTCAGTCGGTTAAGCGTCCAACTTTGGCTCAGGTCATGATCTCATGGTTCATGGGTTTGAGCCATGCGTCGGGCTCTGCGCTGACAGCTCGGAGCCTGGAGCCTGCTTCGGATTCTGCCTCCCTCTGTGTCTGCCCCTCCCCAGCTCATCCTCTGTCTCTTTCTCTCAAAAATAAATAAACATTGAAAAATCTTTTAAAAAATTAAAAAAAAAAAGAAATTACAATGATAAACCAAAGAGTTTAGAATAGGGAACTGAGACCTGTATCAGTCTTAATATAAATCCTAATATAAAGAAATGGTAGACATCCCCATCATCCTTTCCAGCTTAGGATCCTAGGATTCTGTAATGCCATGTTTCTTGGATTCTCTTTCCCTGAACTAGCATGATGAAACATTTCACTCAGGGTAATTTCCACCTCCATGCTAATCGGGAAGGGAGACTATCCTCTTCTCCTGGTTCCCATCATGCCTCACCCTGACCCTTCAAATAACATAGCCCCCCCTGAGTATGTGTATGGGGCTGTCATAATCTAGCCATGTATTCTCTGCCTCAGTTTCCTCATCTGCAAAACAGGCCATCGAGTTGTGGAAATTCTTTGAGTTTTGTGGTTGAGTGTTTCAGGCTACCTAGCCACGAGTGACCTTGGTGGACAGGTCATTACACCTCTCTGAGTCTCCTCTTCCACAAAATGGGGATAAATCCTGGCATTCTTGTATAAGCAAGCATGCTCTAGAAACTGGAAAGTAGTGTTAAAATTCACAATTATTATTATTAATTTTGTAAGTATGAGCAGCACAAGATATTCCCCGCGCCTGGTATCAAGGGGACGGCAGGAGAATAATGTGAGGTGATATGCATGGTGGTACTTTGGAAGGGAAACTGTTCCAGTCCACAAGGGATTCTTGTATCATGGTTATTAATATAGTCTCACCAAATGGTCTTGGCTGGAAGCCCGAAGGGGTAGCAGCTGCTGAGACTTGGAGCTCTCCACCATTGTGGTTCCTGTCTTCCTTCTCAAGATGACCTCCATCTTTCCTTCTTCTCCGGGCCAGCTTTGTTCTGTTCCCCTAGGACTCATCCCAGTGGCCCTCCTAACCCAGCTCTGTCTGTACCCTACCCCACCTTGCCCTTGCTTGACAGATGTCAAGGCCATTGAGTGCCCATATCAGAGAGGTTTTAGTGAGGACTGATTGATTCATTCAATGGACAGAGCCCCTACCACGTGCCAGGTACATGTGGCAAATACAGAACAGGTACTGTTCTGGAAGTTGGTGTTCAAGTGATGAAATGGCAGGCAAAATCTTTGGTTTGTGGAGCTCACGCTGGGATAGAGATAATACAGAAGCAGACAAATGGGTGCAAATGTAGAGATAATTTAGATAGTGATAAGTCCTCTGAAGAAGAAAAAGCATAGAAAATAGCGTGGTCCAGAATGGGTGGTCAGGAGACCTTATGGAGGGGAATGAAAGATGGAATGAAGCCTTCATGGGAAAACTGAAGGGGATGCTTTCCAGGCAGAGAGAATGATGTAGGCTTGTCCAGACTCCTTAATTCACGGATAAAGAACAGAGAGGGGCAATGTCTTGCATAAGGTAGCACAGCCACTCAACAGCACCAGAGCAGGACTAAAATCCCATTCTCCAGACTCTCAGGCCAGTGCGTTGCCAATGTAGCCCTTATTATTATTATTATTATTATTATTATTGTTATTATTATTTACTGAAATACCAACTTGTCAAGGGCAAGGCTGGGCCTTCTCTGAGCTCCCCACCTGTCAATCATTTCTCTGCACCCCAGCCAGGGTCCTCCTGCTCATGGCTCTGCACCCAGGGCAGTCGCAATCCTGCTCTACCCATGCCCTCTGGAGGTAAAAGGGACAAGGCCAGAGCAGAGAGAAAGCAGAGTGGCCGAGTGGTTCCTGTCATTAATTGCTAAGCGCAATAAACCCAGTGGAATCCCAGCCTTATAATGGCCTCGTTTAATTAATGCTAAATGACTGTGGGACCCGTATGGATTTATACATTAGATCCACATTAACACCAAATCGTTTGATCACGAATAACTGTTAAAATAATGAACACAGCCGCTTTACAAACCAGATGAGAGGGATGTGATTCAGCCTCCTTCCCAGCTTGGTTGAGGGGGAGGGCAAAGCCCTCTTCTCAGGGTGCTGCCTCCTGGCCTCCCTTCCCTCCCTCTTTCTTTCTAAGTTGGTGTTTCCAAGAGGCATTTATTGAGCTGTCCACGTGCCAGGCACTGTGCTCGTTGTGCTGGCACTGTGTGTGTGTGTAATAAAACTTCACTTCTGGAGCTCACAACTTCGATGAGGTGTGTGCTTGAAAATGAAGCATATTGTAAAAGAAAAAAAAACATTTATCAAGCACCTAGTAAGTTCTGGGCTTAATAAATATCTTATTTAATCCTCTCAGCATTGGGAGGTAGGTACTATGATCACTTCTCACTCAGCAGATGAGAAAATTGTGCTTGTTAAGGGTGAGTGAGTGCCTTGCCGAAGGTCACCCACCAAGCTGAGGCAGAATAATTGGAAATCAAACACAGATGCAGCCTCCCCAAGCCCTTGGTAATTCCATTGCACGGTCCCGCTTCCTGAGACAGCGGTCTAGAGGTAGTGGTCCTCAACCTTGCTTGTACTTCAGGCACTTGGAGCCATCAGGGAGGGCTCCATGGAGGAGGGGAGCTTTGAAGGGTGCCTGTAGGTGTGCGTTGGGGGTGAAGAGCTGGTGAGTAGATTTCCCAGACAGGGAGAGAAAAGGTACTTTTTGCCTCTGGCCTCCCTCATCTATCCCTGTGTGTCTGTCTTGTTCTTTGTGCTCACACATGGCCTCCATGGAGTATCCAGGTTCTCCTCCCAAATAACTTCCCTGAATCCGGAATCAGGTGATTTGAATCACTCACCGGGAAGGGGATGAGTTGAGTGTGGGTGTGCCCTGTCCCACGGCCTCAGGAGGCATTGCCTTTACTTTCTATCGTTTACTTCATCACACACCCCTCCCTGGGCTTAACCAATGAGAGAAGACAGGAGGGGGCCCATGAGTGAGTTGGGGATGATGAGCTCCCCAGGAAGTAGGCTGTGCAGGACGGCTCGCTGGCCGTTTCCATGGGAGAGGAATATGGTGGTCCCAGCTCATTCATGCTCTCGTTCCAGGACCTCTAGTCTCTAGAAATTTTACCTCCCTACTGCTTCACCTACTGCGATTTTCCCTGAGTGGGTCCACCCTGGACAGAGGATGTTAGGAATGTCCCCGAGAGAGGGTCTGACAGTTGTCCCTAGGGAGCTCCTGGAGCAAATTGTAAATGCCACCTGGTTGGGGAAGACAGAGAAAAGATTGCTGCCCGCATCCTGCCTCAAGCCTGCGAAATGAGGTCATGGTCCGGAGGACACACGGGCTGGCTCCCGGGGTTTTGAGCTCCATCCGATGCTTGGTACCGAGTTCAGTCCTACCTACGTCCCTTGGCACAAGCGTCCCCTGCTCTTTCTGTTCTGCCGGGCCAGCTCTCCTCTTTTAAGACCCACCCCACTTACCTCCCCTAAGAAGCCGGTAATGCTTCACTGTGGAGAATTAGCCACCTCTGCTCTGTGTCTTCCTGGCACTCTGCCCAAGCAGAGTACACATCTCCTTGTATTACATTTCGATGTACCTGCCTTCTGGGTAGCTGCACGGAGGTGCTCGCCCAGAAAAGAGGAGGATAGGAGCGGGCTGGGTTATCACTCACCAGAGAGTCCTGACTGTACTAGCTCAGGCTGAGCCCAGCCGTCACCATGTTGGGTGAAAAGATGCTGGAAAAGAGGAAAAAAAGAGATACAGGGAGATACTAGGGAGATTTCCCAGTCAGTGAGTCATGCCCTACTGGGCCCGTGTGTGTGTGTGTGTGTGTGTGTGTGTGTGTGTGTGTGTGTGAGAGAGAGAGAGAGAGAGAGAGAGAGAGAGCGAGCGAGCGCAAGCTTTGGTTTCAGAAAGCCCTGTGGACCAGTCCTGGGGGCCTCCAAGAGGCCCTGGACTGACAATTCTGGGGTCTCCTAGGCTGGGCTTTGTCCTCTGAGCTTAGCTGCCAAATCCAGCTGTCTCTAGCAGGCACCAAAGGAGCCGCGAGGACCAGGCCAGTCAGCGGGCAAGAGATGATCCTGTGAAACCATCCACGGCTCAGACAAATGGGCACAATATTTTGGGTTCCTTTTCACTTAGCCGGAACATAGATCAGTTCTCTGTAGGGAGTTCAGAACAATCTTTTGGAATTGGGTTTTGGACATGGAGATGAGCCCAGGGGGTACCCAAGGGCTGACCATCTCAAAGGGGACTCTGCCCGGGGAAAGCCCTGAGAGTCATGTGGCCGCATCTCAGCGTGGTGCTGCTGTCTCAGTTCACGTCAGCTTACTTCATCCTGAAACCCAGCTGAACATCTCAGACTGTATTCCCGAGAGAATGGGACCATTATGGATGATATGACTGGATTATGGAGGGCCTGGAATGCCAGGATAAAGAATTCGGCTTTAGTTACTTAAGGCAAATGCCTGGTATGTGTTTCAAGGCTGCCCTCTCTCTCACCCATGGAAAGGATTAGTAACTGATCATAGCATCTTTCTCCAATGAATCTGAACTTGTCCTCAGTACCTTTCTCCACTCACTGCTCAAGATAACTATTACAACTGATTGGAGCTGGTACTGAAAGTAAATCTATTCGCCACCTCTGGGTCCAGTCTCCCCACTATATACATTGAAAACACAAAACAAAATACTGTGGCTAAGGGTGATGGTATGACCTGCCCGGGGCCATCTTTAATTTGGTAGGCAGAGGGGACAATGTTAAGTCCTTGGGCAGGGGAGGGACATGATGAGAGCAGGAAGATTAACCCAGCATCATGGAACAGGGACTAATGTGAGGCAAGATAAGTGCCTGGATACAGAATTTAGGAAAATATCACTCTGTGCTGGTCAACTCCATGCTTACAGGACCCTGACAGTGATGCCTTCTTAGAGTTTGCCCCCAGATGCTCACTGGCCTCACCGTTGTCCCTGCCCTGGCCCCTGGCTGGGAACTAGTTAGAAGCTAACTTTTGCCAAGTCCAGGCATCAAGTGGAGCTGTGACAAGAAGAACACAGGAAACTGATAGAAACTGGCAGATATTATAAAGAAAGAACCAGCAAGAGTTGGTGGCAGACTGGTCACAAGGGTAAGAGAAAGGGACATACTTGTGTGACAAAGTGACCGTGAGGTTGGTGGAGCCCTGACGGGAACAGGGAACAGGTTTAGAGCTTAGCAGTCGGCTTGTGATTTTGTCTTCCTGGTTGGTGTTGTTTAGCAAAGGCCTGCTCTTGTGTTTCTTAGTAAATATATATTTTTTTTATCACAGTATAACATAGAGAAAAATGTACATATTGTATGTAATGAACTCTCAAAAAGTCAGCCAAGCCATATCATAACTATCATCGAGGTCAAGACACAAAACATCACTAGCACCCCAGAAACCCTTGTGATGCCCTTTCCAGTCTCCACTCCTACCCCCGAGGAGCCACTGTCCTGACTTCTAACACCATAAATTCATTTGGCTTGGTTTCGTACTGTACATAAATGCAGTCTCACAGTCTGCACTCTTTCGTGTCTGGCTTCTTTCATTCAATATTATGTTTGTGAGATTCATTCATGTTGTGAGTAATTGTAGATTATTGGGTCTCCTTGCTGTATAATATTCTATTGTGTGAATCTACCAGGATTTATTTACCTATTTGACTGTTGACAGGCATTTGGGCAGTTTTGAGCTATTAGGAAGGGTGCTGCTGGGTCCACTAGGGTGCGTGTCTTTTGGTGACCATATGTGTGCACTTCTGTTGAGTGTGGTATGTGCGAGTTGTGTGCAAATTGCTAGGTCACGGGGCATGTGCATGTTCAGCTGTAAGAGGTACTCTGCTGGCCAACTCCTGATGGTCCCCGTGAGTGTGTTAGATTAAGACCTTGAGGAGGCAGAAGCCAAGATGGGCTTAGAGGGTGCAACAGCTTTGTTGGGGGAAAGCTGGTGAGGCACAAAGGGGAAGAAGAAGGAGCAGGCAGGGATAGGCTTCAGACCTCAGTATCAGTCTGACTCTGTGAAAGAAGACGGGGAATGATGGGGGATTGGATAGGGAGAATCTGGGGCCTAGCACAGGTCCGAGAAGGCAATGGCCAGGCTGATGCAGAGTCTCCAGGCAAAGTTACTGTTAGAAGAAGTCTGCACCAGTACCAGCTGCACTTAGTCATTGACTGGGAGCATCTGGGGAAGTGTGGCCTCGGTAATGATGTGGTTTTGGATCCAGAGGAATGACAGCTGTGTTCCCTGCAGCAGGCTATCTGAGCCGTGTGTGTTCATGGCCTCCACCGGAGAGTTAGGAACTCTGTGGGTGATTGGGAGTGCTTGAGAGCCTGGGTTTAAAAATTTTCTTTTAATATTTATTTATTTTTGAGAGAGACAGAGACAGAATGTGAGTGGGTTGGGGCAGAGAGAGAGGGAGGCACAGAGTCTGAAGCAGGTTCCAGACTCCAAGCTGTCAGCACAGAGCCCGACGCGGGGCTTGGACTCATGAGCTGTGAGATCATGACCTGAGCTGAGGTCGGACGCTCAACTGACTGAGCCACCCAGGCGCCCTGAGAACCTGGGTTTTAGGAACAACCCGGCCAGACTCAAGCCCCAGCTCAATCATTTGCTGGCTGTGTGATCTCCCATAGGCTGGCTAACCCTCTGAGCCTCAGTCTGCAAGTCAGTAAAATGGAAGCAACAGCAACTAACTCATATGGTTGTCGTAAGCACTAAATGAGATAATTCAATGAAAGCACTTAATACATAGTAGTCACTCAATAAATATTAGGAGTTCATTGTTAATCCAACACATGTATTGAGCACCTAATATGCCAGGCACTCTTTTAGCCTTGGGGGATGCAGCAGTGAGCAAAACTGAGTATACATTCTAGTAGAGGGACATAGCTAGTAAATAGACAAACCAGTAAAATATAAAGCACATCAAAGAGTTGTAACTGTGGAGGAGAAAAATAAAGCAAGAAAAAGAGAAGGCTCTGTCCTGTGTTACCAGAGTAGTCAAGGAAGTCTCTCCCAAAAGATGAAATTTAACAGGGACTTCAAAAAATGAGGGACCAAGCTATTCTAGTGAATGGGGTAAACGTACCTCAGGCAGAAGAAACACGTGCTAAGGCCCTGGGGTCTAAATGTGCTTGACCTGTTAGAGGAACAGCATGGAGGCTGCTTGGTGAGAGAAGAGAGAGGGAAGCAGAGGGTGGTTGGAGATGACATCAGAGAAGTAGTTGGACTGGGAAACACAGCACCCTGTGGGCTTTTCACAGAGCAAGACAGGAAATCAATATAGATTATGTAGGGTGCCCATTTCCCCATATTCTTCCAACACTTGATATTACCTAACTTAATTTTTCATGTCAGTATTATGGGCATAAGGTAGAATTTCCTTGTTTTAACTTGGATTCCTCATATTATGAGAAATGAGGCTGAATAGCACTATATGAAAGTTTTATTCATTTGGGTTTCTGCTTCTATGAATCACCTATTCATATCCTTTGCCTTTTTTCTGTAGGATTTTCTGTCTTATTGATTTGCAGTTTTTAGACATGTTACAGATAGTAATCTTTAATGATTTTAGACTTTAAAATATTTTCTATCAGTTGTCCCTTGTTTGTTAATTTTGTCCATAGCATCTGTAGTCTATTGAATAGTGTTTTTCAAGGATTCATGTCTATTTGGAACCTCAGAACGTGACCTTGTTGGGAAATAAGGTCTTTGCAGATGTAATTAGTTAAGGATCTCAGGATGAAATAACCCTGGATTTTGTACAAGCGGTAAATCCGATGACTGGAGAGGATGTAAATAAGGAGACAGAGGAAAGGATTGGAATTATGTTGCCATAAGCCAAGGGATGCCTGGAGCCTTCAGAAGCTCGAAAAGGCCAGGGAGAATTCCTTTCTAGAAGCTTTAGGGAGCAGGGAGCTACGGAAACCTTGACTTCAGGCTTCCAGCCTACAAAACTGGGAGGGAATAGATGTGTGTTGTTTAAAGCCTCCGAGTTTGTGTAACTATGTTATGACAGGCTTAGGAAAGTAGTGCAGACTTTGGTACTGGGTAATGGTATGCTGTTGTAACAAATACCCCAGAATGTGGAAATGGCTTTGGAATTGGGTAATGGACAGTGGCTGGAAGAATTTTGAAGTTTATTATAGAAAAAGCCTACACTGCATTGAGGAAGGAAGTTGTTGACAGAAATATCAATGTTAAAGGCAATTCTAGTGAGTGCTGCCATGGAAGTGAGATGCACAGTTGAGAAAGCTTCTTTGTTTCTTTGTTTCTTAGAGAGAGACAGACAGGGAGTGGGGGAGTAGCAGATAGGGAGAGAGAGAATCCCAAGCAGGCTCCATGCTCTGCGTGGAGTCAGATGTGGGGCTCGATCCCAGGACCCTAGGGTCATGACCTGAGCCAAAATCAAGAGTCGGATGCTCAACCGACTGAGCCACTCGGGCGCCCTGAGAGAGCTTCTCTCCTGAACAGAACGCACTAGAGATGTGAACATTAAAGCTACTGCTCATGAGGCCTCAGAAGGAAATGAGGAACATGTTATTGGAAATGAAAGCAAAGGCAATTTTTCTTATAAAGTGGCAGAGAACTTGGCTGAGTTATGTCCTAGTGTTAGGTGAAACACAGAACTTGACCTGGATATTTAGCTGGGGAGATTTCTAAGCAAAGTGGGGCAAGGTGTGGCCTGTTTTCCCTTTACTGCTCATAGTCAAGTCCAAGAGGAAAGAGATGATTTGAGGAAGAAGTTGTCAAACATAAAGGAGCCAGCACTTGATGATTTGGAAGGTTCTTGGCTTATCTGGATTGCTGCAAGAAGGAAATTCTGCACTCAGGAGGAAGTATGAAGACTGGGGCTGGATAACATTTTGCAGAAGAGACTTGATAGGTGACAAATGCATCCAGCTAACCATCTGAGCAGAAGCCAGGGATAGAAGGGGGGTCATCCAAAAAACATCTGTGGATAACACTCATATCGAATGGCATAGATCCCCATGACACACACGGGATACGCACAAGTTTTGTGAGAATGTTACACCAGCAGAAACACTGCTAGTTTGGACAGAAAGGGATAGAGGCTAGACAAAATGAAGGCAGGCTGGCAGATGTCTGGGATTCTGCAGGCAGGAAACTAGCCGGCAGGGATACTCCACTAGAAATGTGTGCTACCCTTCTCGGAAAAAATGAATGAGTCTGAGGCAGACCTACAAACACAGAGGCAGAGGTCCGAAAGCCTGGGGACAGGCCATAAAGCCACAGAGGGGCATTCTCAGCCCTTGAAATTCATAGGAATTTGGGGGCTTCTGACTTGCTTGGGAATGGTGGCCCTTTTCTTCCTTCCAACCTTTCTCTTCTGGAAAGGGAATGTCCTGTGCCTGTCCCATCATTGTATTTGGAAGAAGAGAACTTGTCTTCTAGTGGTCCACAGATGGAGACGAATTTTGCCCCAGAATAGATTATACCCAGAGTCTCACGTACACCTGATTTACAGTTGCAGGTGATTGGATTTGGGACTTTTGAGTTGATTATATTTAGGTAAGATTTTAGACCTAGAATCATTACTAAGATGAGCTAAGAGTTCTGTGAATGTTGGAATGGGGGTGAATGTATTTGCAGGATGTGAATTTCAGGGAAGCTAGACCACAGACTGCAGTGGTGTCCCTCAAGACTATCTGCTGAAGTCCTAACCCTCGGTACCTGTGAATGTGACCTTATTTGGAAATGGGGTCTTTGTAGATGTAATCAAGTAATAAATGGAGTCTTCAGAGTGGACCCTAGTCCAACATGACTGGTGTTCTTTTAAGAAGAGGAAGATACCACGTGAAAGCAGAGACACACAGGGGGAAGACGCTCGCGCGATGATAGAAGCAGAGCTTGGGGTGACATGAGGCAGGCCAAGTTATGCTAAGGATTGTTGGCAAACACCAGAAGCCAGAAGGAGCAAGGAAGGATTCTCCCCTGCAGTTTCTGGAGGGACAGCCCTGCTGTCCCCGTGGCTCTAGACCCTCCAGAGGCCTCAGGGGAGCACGCCCTCGACATCCTGACTTTGCATTTTTAGCTTCTAGAACTCTGAGACAGTACATTTCTATTATTTTGAGTTACCTAGTTGAACAGATAGAGCATCCTTTCAATTAACAGAAATCTTAAAGTTTTTTTTGCAGTGTCACATAGCATTTATTTATTTATTTATTTATTTATTTATATTTTTTAAAAACCAAGGTTATAATGGACATGTAATGTATTAGTTTCAGGGATAAAACATATCATTTCAGTGTTTGTATACACTGCAACATGATCACCATGTGAGTCTAGTTAACATCTGTCACCTTTCATAGTTACCAAAATATTTTGTTTTCTTGTGATAAGAACTTGCAAGATTTACTCTCTTAGCAACTCTCAAATATGCACTTAATAAGTATAGTGTCCAGGGTATACATTATATCCCCATGACTTATTTATTTTATAACTGGAAGTTTGTACATTTTGGTCCCCTTTACCCCTTTTTCCCAACCTCCCCACCCCTGACTCAGGCAAACACCAATCTCTTGTTTGTATCTGTGAGCTTTTGTTGTTGCGGTTTGTTTAGATTCTACGTATAAGTGGGATCATATGTTATTTGTCTTTGACTCATTTCACTTGGCATAATGCTTTAGAGGTCCATTCATGGTATTGCAAATGGCAAGAGAAATCTTTAATTTTGATGCAGTCAAATTCATCATTTTTTGCCTTGTAGTTTTGCTATTTGGTTTTTGTTTATGAAGTTCTGTCCCTGCCCGAGATCACAGGAGAGTTTTATTTATTTTTATTCTCTAAGATCTATTATTCTACCTATCAAGTTTAGGTCTTTAATCTATTTGGAATTCACCATCTTTTATGGTATGATAGAGATTTTTTTGATGAACCACCAACCACGTCCTTTCCCACTTACTTTCAGTGCTGCTTTTATCATAGATCAAGTTTTTATATACACACACAGGTCTGTTTATGTAGTCTCTCCTCGGTTCCATTGAGTTTATGTGTCTGTTCTTGAGTTAGAACCAAACTTCATAAAATTACATGGCTCTGGACTGTGTCATGATACCTGATATTGCAAATCACCGTGCTTTCTTCTTTTTAAAACACTGACTTAGTTATTTGTGGATTTTGAAACTTCATTTTTTCTACATATTAATTCTGGAATCAATTAGTTAACTTTCTAAAAAAAAAAGATCTGCTAGAATTTTGATTCAACTTTCATTGAATTTAGAGACAATTGAATTTTCATAGAATTTCCTGCAAATTTGCAGTTGGATCTAGAGCATTGATCAAATTCAGATAGAATCTCCATTTTTGTCAGTATTGTCTGTCAATATTGAGAGATGTAGGTGTACATTTTTTTTTTTTTGCATGACTACCTCATAAGTGGGTTTTGTTCTTTAAGAGGAACATGATGACAATGTCTGGTTGACTCTGCTTTATTGGTTTTAGTCACCATTAATAATCAATAGCTAGATCAATTAATTAGTTCCAATAGGGTGATATTTTAATTTAATGCATTTCTTCTTGAATTTACTGATTTCTATCCCTTTTCTCTTTTATTATTTTTTGGGTTTACTCCATAATCTTCCCCCCACCCAATTCCTGAGTCAAATACTTAGCTCCTTTTTTCCATCTTTCTTGTTTTCTGATAAATGTAGTTAAAGCCATTAATTTTCGTTAAGTCTTGCTTTAGTTGTGTCCCACAAATTTTGACATGTGGTGTTTTTATTGTCATTCAGTTCTAAGTATTTTGTAATTTCCCCTATGATTTCCTCTTTAACACAAGTGTTATTAAGTAGCTTGGTTTTCAGTTTCTGTACCTTTGGGATTAATAAGTACCTGTCTTTTTGTTATTGATTCTTGTTTTTGTTACAGTCTTTGGAAATGGTTGAATCATCATCCTTTGTAGCCTAGTTTGTGGTAGCTTTTTTTATTGTTCTAAGTGAGCTAAATAATAATATACACTCCTCATGTTTGGGGTGTAAAGTTTTTCATTGTATCTCATTTCAAGGTTATCAACTGTATTATTCAAATCTATTTGCTCATTTTTGTCTTCTGATCTGTTAGTGTCTGAGAAGAGTATGTTAAATTCCTTACCTACAGGTTTTTTTTAATGTTTCTCTATTGCCTTCTAGTATATCAGCTGTTGCTTTATAGACTTTGAGGCCCATATTATTAACAGACAGACATATATTCACAATCCTTGTATCTTCCTGATTTTTTTTTTTTTACAGTTTATAACTTCCTTATTTGTCTCTTGTTTTCTTTTTGGCTTGGAATTCTTTTGGCCTAAAAATAAAACTGTGGTTTATTTTTCCATGGAATATCTTTTCTATTTGTATGAGTTAAGTTTGGATTCAACTGTAGTCAAAGAAAACCCAAAATATCAGAGTCCCAAAAAAGATAGAAGTTTGTTTTATCAAACTCCAGAAGAAGTCTAGGCTTGGTATTCCTTAAATATGATACTTATTTCTTCTTAATTCAACATAGGCAGACAATAGCTGTTATGGTACACCCCCCCCCATAAATTCCTTAGGGACCTAGGATTTTTTCCCCTATCCTTCCACAATGCACAGATTATATCCCTTGTCCTCATGATTTGGTAAGAAGGAAAAAAGAAGGAGAAGGAGAAGAACATGTCTCCTTTCTTTAAGAACACTGCCCAGAAATTGCATCTATCATTACCACTTACATTGCATGGTTAGAATGTTACTGTAGGCCATTCCTAGCTCCAAGGGAGGTTGAGAAATGCAGTCTTTATTCCAGGAAACCAGCTATGTTATATTAAATGGAAGAAGAGGGAAATGAATATAATTGACAATTATCTGTCTCTGCCTTGCCATCTCTTTATTTTTCAACTTTCTGTAGATTTTGTCTTTTTTTTTTTAAGTTGAACAATTTTTTTTGAGATAATTGTTGATTCACATGCATTGTAAGCAGAAATAATATGGAGAGGTCCCACATGCATTTTTCACCAGTTTCACCTAATGGTAACATTTTTGTAGCATTATAATATAATATCATAGTCAAGATATTGATGTCAATACCGTCCACCAATACTATTCCTTATTCACATTTTCTCACTTCTACTTGTACTCGTTTGTGTGTGTGCATGCGTACAGTTGGTTCTTTGTGTGCCCACATTTAGTTCTTTACAATTCCATCCCATGTATAGGTTTGAGTGTCTACCGCCACGGCTAAGGGCCTGAACAACCCCGTTACCGTAAAAATCCTTGTAGTCCTTTTGTGGCCACATCCACCTCCATGCTCCCTCTCCTACCTCCCTTCATCCCTGGCAACCACTACTCTGTCATTGAAAAAAATGTTCTATAAGTGGAATCATACAGTCTATGACATTTCGGGATTTTTTTCCCACTCAGCATCATTCCTCAGAGATTAATTCAAGTTGTTGCATGTATCGACAGTTCATTCTTTTTTGTTGCTGAGTCCTATTCCATGTGTGTGTATATTACAGTTTAACTGTTCATCTCTTGAAGGATATCTGAACTGATTCCAGTGTTGGGGCTGTTATAAACAAAGCTGCTATGGACATTCATGTACAGTTTTTGTGTGTGTGTGAACATAAGTTTTAATGTCTCTGGGATAAATGCCCGAGAGTAGAATTGCTGGGTTGTATGGTAACAGTGTATGTTAGTTGTACAAGAAACTATCTTCCAGAGTAGCTGTACCACTTTACCTTCCTATCATCAGTGTGTGAGTGATCCAGCTTCTCCACATCTTCACCAGCATTTGGAGTTGTTTTTTATTTGAGCCATTATGAGAGGTGTATAGTGATGTCTCATTGTGCTTTTAATTTGCATTTCTGTGATGGCTAATGATGTTGACCATCTCTTCATGTGTTTATTTACCATCTGTGTGTCCTCATTGGTGCAATGTTTGCTCCTGTTCTAATTGTGTTTATAAATATATTCCCCTTCATATATATTTTTACAGTTTTGAGAGTTATTTATATGTTCTAGATGCTAGTCATTTGTTGGATGTGTGGTTTGCAACTATTCCTCCCAGTCTGTACCTTGCTATCTCATAATCTTCACATGTACTTTCACAGAGCAAAAGTTTTAAATATTTATGAAGGCCACTTTATCAAGTTTTCCTTTTTGGATTGGGATTTTGATATCAAATATGAGACTTCTTAAGACTACTTTACCCAGCCCCAGAACCAAAAGATTTCCTCTTTTATTTTTTTTTAAAGAAGTTTTTTAGTTTTACACTATACACTTAAATTAATGTTTCATTTTGGGTTAATTTTTATAAACGTGTGAGGTTTAAGTCAAGATTCAGTTTTTGCTTATGTCCACTTACTCCAGGATCATTTGGTAAGAAGGCTATTCTATCTCCATTGAGTTACTTTTGTATTTTTGTCAAAAATCAGCTGAACTTATTTGCGTTGGTCTATTTCTGGGTTGTCTCTTCTATTCCATTGGTCTATGTGTTTATCCCTCTGACAACACCACATTGTCTTGATTGCTAGAGCTATATTTAAGCTGTAGTATCAGGCAGAGCAATTTTTCCCACTTAATTCATCTTTGCCAAATTTGTTGTAGCTGTTTAAGTGTCTGTGCCTCCATATAAATTTTAGAATAAACTTGTCTATTGTGATGGTTAATTTTATGCATCAACTTGACTGTGTGACAGGGTGCCCAGATATTTGGTTAAACATTTTCTGGGTGTGTCTGTATGAGTGTGTGGCTGTTTCAGATGAGATTAACATTTAAATTCCTAGACGGAGTAAAGCAGATTGCTCTCATCCAATGTGAGTTGACTTCATCCAATCCATCAACCCTGAGTAGAACAAAAAGACTCAATAAGTGAGGATTTGCTCTTTCTCTGCCTGACTTTCTTCAAGCTGGGATATCAGTCTTCTCCTGTCTTTGGACTTCGACGGGCTGGAGCTATACCGTTGAGTTTCCAGCTTGCCAACTGCATATCTTGGGACTTCTCAGTGTCCATTATCATGTGAGCCTGTTTTTCATAATCTCTCTCTCTCTCTCTCTTTCCATATGTATACTAAGGGATAACTGACATTTTTACTGTGTTAAATCTTCCAGTCTCTGAACTGGTATGTCTCTCCTCTTCTTTATATCTCCTTTTACTTATTTCATCAGCATTTTGTAAGTTTCAGGTACAGATCTTGAACATGTTTTGTTAAGTTTATACCTAAATATTTAATTTTGGGGGGAGGGATTGTGAATAGTATTGTGCTTCTAATTTCTGTTTCTGTGTGCTCATTGTTAGTTCATAGAAATGTGACAGATTTTGTGTTTTATCTTTTATCCCTGCAACCTTGCTGCTAAGAATCTTTCTTTTGTAGATTTCTTGGGATTTTCTACATAGACAATCATGTCATTGGAAATAGAAGCAACATTATTTATTTATTTATTTATTTATTTATTTAAAATCTATATGTTTTTTATTTCTCTTGTCTAATGGCAGTGGCTAGAACATGCAGTATTATGCTGAATAAGAGTGATGATAGTGGACATCATTGCCTCATTTCTTCTCTTAAGGGGAAAGTGTTCAGTCATTATCCATTAAGTGTGATGTTAGCCGAAGGTTTTTTGTAGATGCTGATTATCAAATTGAGGAATTGCCCTCTATTTCTAACTCACTGAGATTTTTTAAATAATAAATGGGTGTTGGATTTTGTCAAATACTTTTTCTGTATCAACTGATATGATAAAATGATTTTTCTTCTTTAGCTTATTGATATGGTGGAACCCATAGATTTTTGAATGTTGAATCAGCCTGGAATAAATCCCATTCCATCATCATGTATGATTATTTTTTATATATTGTTGGATTCAGCTTTCCATTTCATTGAGGACTTTTTCATCTAAGTTTATGAGAAAGACTGGTGTGTAGTTTTCCTCTTTTTTTTTTTTTTTTTTTTTTGTACTGTCTTGTCTGGTTTTCTTATCAGGGTAATGCTGGCCTCATAAAATGAGTTAGGAAAATTTCCCCTCCTTTTCTGTTTTTGGAAGAGGCTTTGTAAAAGTGTTAATTATTTTTTAAATGTTTGGATGAATTCTCCAAATTTCAGGAGATTGAGTATCAGATAGTGTTATACTTTTTGTTTTAATCATTGAACATAGTTTCTAAAACTCATGAGGGAAAGAATGGTCTTTGGCATGTACCACAATTTCTATTTTTCCATTGTTTTTCCTTCCTTCCTGATGCTCCAAGATTATTTCTTTTATCATTTTCCTTCTTGTTGAGAGACTTTACTTTAGTCAGCCTGTAAGTGTAGGTCTGGTCTTTTTGGAAAAAAGTCCTGCCTGAAAAAATAGATATTTTTCTCTTCATTCCTGCTGGGAACTTTTTCACTGGATATAGAACTTACAGTTGAGAAATCATTTCTTCAGTTCTTGGAAGAACACATCCTTCTGGCCCCCATAGTTTCAGATGAGAAATCTGCTGTCATTTGAATTGATGTTTCCCTATAGATAATGTGTTGTTTCTCTCTGGCTGCTTTCAAGATTTTAAGTTTGTCTTTGGTTTTCATTGGTTTAATTATGATACTTCTTGGCATGGATTTCTTTGAGTTTATTCTGTGTGGGGTCTGCTTAGCTTCTTGAGTCTCTAGGGTTGTGTCTTTGGCCACATTTGAGCTCTTATTTCTTTGAATACCTCTTAAGCCCCAATCTCTTCATCCTCTCATCCTGGATCTCTGATGATATAAATGTTAGGGTTTTTCTTATTATCTCCCGGATCCCTGAGGCTCTGTTCATTTTTTTTTTCAAATTATTTTCTGCCTGGTTTTTATATTGGGTGAAATCTATTTATCTGTCTTCATGTTCACTGATTTTATCCTCTGTCATCTCTACTACTGAGCATATCCAATGAGATATTTTAAAAACCTGTTATTGTATTTTTAAATTCTATAATGCCCATTGGTTCTTTTTATTTTTATGGCTTCAATCTTTGCTAAAATTTTCCATTTTTCATTCATTGCAACAGTTTGTAATTGGTCGTTGAAGCACTTTTATGATAGCTTGTTTTAAAAAATGATCTTTTCAGATAATTGCAACATCTGATTCATCTCCATGTTGGTGTAGTTGATTGCCTTTTCTTATTTTAATGGTGGTTTTTCTTGATTCTTGGTATGACAGGTAGTTTTAAAATTGTTTCCTGGACATTTTATATTTTATCTTATGAGACTCAGGATCGTATTTAATATTTTTTTTAAATTTTAGCAGGCAGTCACCCTGTTTATATTTAGCACAGTTCCTGGCCTACACTTGTGGGTAGTTATTCCAATGACAGTAAGGTTTTCAGAGCCTTTCTGGTGTTATTTTGGTCTGCTTGGCATATCTCGTGCTGCTGGGGATCCCCGAGGTCCATGCTTATGCTGCCTGAGTGGGAAGAAGGGGCTTCCCCAGGCTGGATGCAGGATGTCTGTCTCTCAGTTGGGGAGGGGTCTGAGGCTAGCAGCGAAGGATAATACTCTCCTTGGCTGCTTACTGTTGGTGTGGTGCCCCATCAATCACCCTTGCCAGTGGTGTTGGGCTTTCCTGATGTTGTCAGAGGAACTCTTGTTTGATTTGGGGAAAGAATGAGCCTCCTGGGCTGCCTTCTCATGCTAGGTTGGGGTTTAGGAAATGGTGGGCCTAGTTGCCTTCTTCTGTTGGATAAGAGGATATAAAATGCCCTGCTGCTTACTATTTCTCTGGTGCAAGGGCCACAATCCAGTTTACTTACTTACCACATTTCAGAGTTCTCCTTTGGTTGTTTCTGGCATTATTTCCAGGGTTTATAGTTGAACTTAGTGGGGGAGGAGCAGGGAAATGGGTCTACACTATCTTACCCAGACTGGAAAGCCAAATTTTGTTTTTAAATATATCTTTTGTAGAAAACCTATTACTGGGTTTTGCTTTTTAAGAAAATTCAGTGCATATATGATTCCCTATCATTGTTAGAATTTTTTATTTTAGTACTCCTTTATGCTATATTATGTCACATCTTACATACTTTTCCACCCCCCTTTCCTTTTTACGTCTTTCATTAATTAGACTGAGTTTTCCTTTCCTGGTTTTAAAGATATTTCCGTGCTCCACAGAAGAGGATTATACATTCCTGCCTCTTGTGATGTGAGTTATAGCATTTCCCTGAGTTGATTTTACTTTTCTACCCTGTTAGTATCACGCATGGTTTGAAATTTATTTAACAAATAGAATGAGTCAAAAAGATCTGCCCACGTTTTCTGAACAGAGACTTTCAGTACCGTCATGTAGTGCCTCTACTGTGCTTTTCCCTCTGCCATGAGGTCGAGAGAAGACCTGCTCCTTTGGCTGGGTCCTGGACTGAGGGAATGAACAGATGCCTGGAACACACCTGCAGCAGCTGGCCTGCAGCCAACACCTGAGAGAGAAATAAACCCTTGTTGTTGCAAAAGCCACTGAGATGGGGTCGTTTGTTACTGTAGCATAATCTTGTGCAAGCTGACTGATCAAAAGTAATTCATTCTATTAAAAAATTTTTTTTTAAATGTTTATTTATTTTTGAGAGAGAAAGCGAGATGGAGAGGGGCAGAGAGAGAGGGAGACACAGAATCTGAAGCAGGCTCCAGGCTCTGAGCTGTCAGCACAGAGCCCGATGTGTGGCTTGGACCGGTGAACCAGGAGATCATGACTTGAGCTGAAGTCAGACACTTTACCAACTGAGCCACCCAGATGCCCCAATTCATTCTATTTTCTAATTCTTCTGGAGTACTAAAATTTTAATTGTCCTATTAAGAGTGCTAACGATGGTTTCCTCCCTTAAGTTCTGAAATACATCAGTGTTTTTCTCTTCCCCTGAATGTGTACCTCTCACTTTCATGAAGATCCTCCCCTTGTTCCACCATTTTGGGCTTGTTTAAAATCTTAGTTCTTGTTTGTTGTGGATACACTCTTGTTTTTGACTCCTTTTTTTTCTTATTTATCTATACATTTCCCAACATATTCCTTTATCTATTTTTTGTCTTGCCAGAGTACTTCCTCTAAGAGTTTTCCAAAGAGAATATTCTGAGGTCTCACCTGCCTGTTATTATCCTTTATTTTGATCTTATATTAAAATAAAGGTCACTTGGATATAAAAACCTAGGTTGAAAGATTTTTTTCCCTGCAACACTGAAAATATTTCTGTATTAAATTTTTTTAAATTCAGGACCACTGTTGAGAAATTTGTGTTTGACTGGACTCTTGTTCATATGCAGTTTATCTGCTTTTAAAAAAATTTTTTATACGTTTATTTATTTTTGGTAGAGACAGAGCGCAAGTGGGGGAGGGGCAGAGAGAGGGAGACACAGAATGCAAAGCAGGCTCCAGGCTCTGAGCTGTCAGCACAGAGCCTGACGTGGGGCTCGAACTCACAAACCGTGAGATCATGACCTGAGCCAAGGTTGGATGCTTAACCGACGGAGCCACCCAGCTTTTTTTAAAAAGCCCCTCTGCTTTTTTTATTTTTGGAAGTTTTTAAATTTTTTCTCTTTGCTTTTGATTGTAACTTACTTTCTAAGGAGTCTGGTTGTTTTTTTCTCTCCAAATCCATCCTATTTGGCGTTCACTATATGAGCCTTTTCAATTGGAGAACTTTCAGCTTTCTTTAATTTTAAGAAGTTCTCAATCATTATTCATTGAAATATTTCCTTCTCTTTGTTCATTGTTCTCTCCTTACAGGACTCCTGTTAAACATACATTGATAATTCTACTTTTATGCATCATATCTCTTAAGTTTTAAAAAATATTTTACAACTCTTTATCCCTTTATGATACTGTTTAGCATCAATCTGATCTTCCAGTTCACCTGTTTGTTCCTTAGCTGAATCTGTGCTGCTTTTCAACCCACCTTCGAACTTCTTTATTTCAACTAAGATGCTTTTCATACTGGAAATTCCAAGTGCCTCTTCTTTGTAACTGTGTGTTCTCACTTCATGTCACTAATCTTCTCCCCTATCTCTTAGAGAACCATTATTATAAAGGTATTTTAAATTTTTACTCTGGTCTTTTAATTCCATTTTTGTCTGCGATAGTTTCTTATCTTTTTTATTTTTTTAAAATAAGGGTTGCACTCCTCAGATATTTCATTCTTTCTGTCTATGAATTCCTATTCCCCAGAGGCATAGGCCATCTTGACTCTTGCACATATGTCACATACTGACTCATACAGATGAATCCTGGGCCCCAGCTTGTACCCCTCCAGGTGAGTTTAGTGAGTGGGGGTGGATGCACCTCAACATGCAACCCTGGGAGTACAGCCAGTGCTCAGTCATTGCCCATGACTATCACTGTCCCTTTGCCCTACTGCATGACCCTGGCCTACAGGGAACCTGCCTTAAGTTTTAATCCTAGTCTTTATAGGGTGTGTGTGTGTGTGTGTGTGTGTGTGTGTGTGTGTGTGAGAGAGAGAGAGAGAGAGAGAGAGAGAGAGAGAGAGAGAGAGGGGTTCTCAAGCTCTACCTGGATGTAACTCTGTGGATGGCCCACTGTGGGCTTATGCTGCTGTTTTCTGACCCATGGTGATGACAGGGTGAGCAGAGATCTCTTTCCCAAGGCAATGTGGGGCTTTCCTCTATACATCTCATGTCCTCTGTCTTACATTCTTACCTGCATTGCTTCCTCCTGCTTCTGTAATGTTCTCAGGGTTGGGTTTGGAGGAGGGAGCCATTGGTCCTTGATCATTCACTACCTTTCTGAAAATGGGAAGTTGGCACTGTGACTTTCCTTTCCATCCCCTCTAAGTTTTGATTTTTAAGTAATTTTTTGCCTCAAGTGGGATTTCCTTTCACAGGTATGGGCAAATCTGGGAGTGGGGCACTCTGTTTCTGAGCCCAGGGTGCCCAAATAGAAGTGGGGGCAGCCAAAGCAGGAACAGGATTACTTTAAAGTCAGCCAGGCTAAAGAGTTTCTGAGGGCCAGTGCAAATGCGTTGAGCAGGATCTTTGTCCCTTTGTGTCCGTGGTGACTCAGCCCTGAGTGAGGGGGACTTAGGGAACACTAGTAAGTGAGGCAAGGGAGAAAGTGGTCAAGAGGGGCTGAGGTTTAGGAGATGGATGTGGCTTCAGGGATGCACCCAGTAGGCTCCCACCCACCCAAGCTCAGCAATCAGTACTGAGAGGGTCATACAGGCAGCCTTAGACCAAGGAAACAAGAGTGTAAGAAGGAGCCTCCAAGACCCTAAAGATAGGTGACATGCAAAATGAGGTGGTTTAGACCTTCATTTCACTCATCCATTCACTCATCTGCTTCTTCAATAAGGATTTCTTGAGCATCTACTAGGCACTGTTTTGGATGCTGGGGATGCTGTCATGAATGGGACACTTTAAGACCCTGCCTGATAGAGCTGATAGTCTAGTGGTGGGAGTGGGGCACAGAATCATGAAAGGTTGGGGGGCCCCAGGGACAGATTTCTGTTCCTCAGGGAGGAACTGGCCAGAGTCTTGGTGGGGAACTGAAGTACTGGGAAGAGAAACCCCTTGAACTCTAGGCTCAAGGCTCTTGAATGGTAGACAGGTGTACATGTGGCCTGTCATTCAGCCCTTTGCATTGTGACAGGTGTTCACAGACCTACTGACTGAGTGATGAAACCCTGAGACAGAACCTTGTTGGCTCAGATTGAGAGACCAGAGGAGCCACTGACTTGGTGGGCACAGGGAGGCCCAGGGCTCTGGCTCATTAGATTCACCAGGCCTATCAAGATAAGACTGCTTCTAGATCTCAGTACCTCCCTGACTTGGTCTGCATCTATCCAAAGCCTTCAGGCAGAGGGTATCAGGGCTTCTGATCTGGAGCAGAGGGGGCCCTAAGAAGACATAGCCTAACTCCCAACCCTTACCCACCATGAGAGAGAGTCCAGTTTGAGCTCCATCCCTACCCAATGGTTCACATGCTAACAGCCACTGTGTGACTGCCACAGACTGAATATTTGTGGTCCTCCCCTCTCCCCAAGATTCTAAGCGCCTACCCCCAATGTGATGGGACTAGAGCACAGGGCCTTTGGGAGGTGGTTGGGTCATGAAGGGGCAGCCCTCATGAATGGGATTAGTGTCCTTACATAAGAGACCCCAGAGAACTCTCTTGCCCCCCCTGTCATGTGAGGAACCAGGCAGTGGGCTCTCACCAGTTGCTGAGTCTGCTGGTGTCTTGATCTTGGACTTCCCAGCATCCAGAACTGTGAGAAATAAATGCCAGCCACCGAGTCAGGACAGTTTGTCATAGTAGCCTGAATGGACACAGACATTGACCTTGGGCAAGTCCCTTCACCACTTTATCCCGCCAGTTTCTTCTTAAGCCTCAAACTAGATGGCCTCTATTGGCGCTGCTCTAGCCCTGAGGTCCCTCATCTTCACCTTCCTCCTCCACATGTCCCCATCTTGGAAGCCCCAGATGGAGCCCTCATTGCACCTTTGGTATGACATGTGATTGAAAAGTAAAGTCTGAAGCCTCAGTTCCCCATGCACCCTTCTCGCTTTTGATTTGCAGCTCAGGGTAGTTGACTGCCAAGTCAAGTAATCAGGAGGTAATAGCCTGGTAGCGGATGAATCCCCGGAGCTGGCAGCCGAGTCTGGAAAACTCCATCCCCAGGCCTCTGCACCATTTATGACCAGGAAAATAATTGTGTAAAGCAGGCTGGCTTGGATCAAACCCAGCCTGACATGGCGCAGTGTAAGAATTGCCGGCGCCCTGGTCTGATGTGGTTATTAGTACCTTGCTTGGGGGCAAGGCTACCCAGAGCGGCAGGCGTGCTGTGATTCATTTGCCCATGCAGATCGGACATTGTTCCTGAACCCGCAGGGACATCTCTATCGCGGCCTCCTTGCCTAGCCCCCCCCTGGTTTTTCCCTCATTCTCCTCCATCGCCTGCTCAGGCTGCCTCTTGCCTTCCTCCGTCCGTCCATCGTTGCTGAAATTCTCGCAAAGTGCTGATTTTATTGAGTGCGACAAGTGGCAGTTCATTAAAAAGTGGGAGCAGATGGGGAACGGATTGTGGAAGAAGATTAATGATGCACACAGACCACTAAATAGGGCCAGGTTTGGGAGTAAACACAATCACTCGGCTCCCTCCGAGTGGGTAATCCTGCTCTGTCAGATCCGTTCTCGTTAGCTGGCTAACGTCGGAGGGCCCGGGAGAGTTAACAAGGAGCATGCCAGCCTGCCCAGTGGAGGGTGAGGCTGTGCTCTTGGCTAGGACACAGGTGGGGGAGGGCGAGGTGCAGAGGAGTGCCACAAGGGTGAGAAGCTGTCCTCTTCAGGGGAGAGTTGGGGAAAAACCTGTGACCTCTTTGAACAGCCCTGCCAGGCTGGATCTGAGCAAAGGAGTTGGTTTAACCCTAGGGTTTTTTTTTTTTTCTTTTTTCTTCTTTTTCTTTTGTTTTTGTTCTGTTTTTCTTTTCTTTTCTTTCTTTCTTTCTTTTTTTTTTTTTTATGAACCTTCATGATTTGGACTCCTGAGAGTTCTCTGACTCCATGTCAAATTCAGGGAACAGAGAGTTACCATGTCCTATACCCATCCTTTCTGGCCTCAGGTGTCCTCCATACTGGCATGGAATTCTAGGCCAGTAGATCAGAGCCTTCATTGCAGGGAGAAAATCTCTCAGAGAGACAAATGTGAGCTGTCTACCAAGAATCCTGCATTTATAGTCCAATAAATCCTTCTAGAGATCACTCTCCTAGACACCTGCCTATGGTTTAAGATGGAACAATATGTGATCATTCCAGGCCCAGGTTGGGGGAGGTAGTTACAGAGACAAAGGATGACTCTTCGTTTGAATGACCCCCTGGAGCTCAGGCATTAATTTAATAAACATTTATTAAATATTAAATATTATGTGCTAAACCAGGAATGGCAATTAGCCGGCGTTGTTCCAGTCTCCTTCCCTGCTTTCCCATGGCAGACGTCAAAATTGATTATAGAGTTTTTTCCCCCTTGAGCCAAGAAGAGTCCTTAGAATCCTTCTCAACACAGCATTTTAGATAGCCACTAACAATTTGTTGGCACTGGCTGGTAAAGTGACAGTTTCCCATCTCCCTGTGTTAGACATTTTGGGAAACCCAAAGATTTCTGTTGTAAGACAAACCACTGAGGTGAACAGAAAGATTTCAAGATGAGACCACATTTGGAAAAAGAAATGGCTGGTCCAAAAGAGAACTGAGGAAGGGGTGATGTTCATCACACTCACTTGTACACAAAGAGCCCACTCTTGCCAGAATCGACCTGTGGCATTCAACCCACCTCCTTTGCTGGAGTGAAGAAGGGGAGAAGAGATTGCAAGCAGCTACCCAGACCTCCCCTCTCCCCACAGGGGTGGTGCGTGGGCTGGGACCAAGACCAGGAGCCAAGCCCTGGAAGGTCTGCCTGTTATCCTGGGACAGGGGAATTTATTCAGCTGGTTCTACGGGCTCCTTGTCAGGCAGAGGAGCACCCCATGTTGCAGCTCTGTCTAGAGAAAGCTTTCTGGAGGCAGCCCCCCATTCCACGTGCTGTGTTTGCTTCTATTCATGGCTCTGGCTCCAGAGTCCTGTTAGCCTGGTTCCTCCTGTTGCCAAGTAGCTCTTGACAAGTGGTGTCAGACTCCCTGCCCCCATCCCCCCCAGCTCTGGCCAAAGGATTCTGGTCTCCCAGGTCCTCATTCCTGGTACACTCACCCACTGAAGGCAAGGCCTATCCCTAAGGCTGGACCCCAAGAAAGGTGGGGAGGCTGGTGGGAGTCCCTGGCTGCTAGTGAGGTAGGGACCCCGGCAGCAGATGTCTTTTCTCTTTTCCCTGGCATCAGAACCAGGTTTTCCCTTCACTCCCAAGCCTCCTCTTACTTCAGACTCCCCTGCTTTTGCTTCTGGACTCATCATCTTCCCAGGCCCCTGCACTCACAGCCTCAGAGGTATTGCTCATTACCTGGGCCAGAGACCTGGGCCAGAGGTTGTCCTCTAATAGTCATCCCCCCTTTTCTCCATAGTGACAAATCCTGAATGTATTCAGGGCTCAGTAGATCCACCCAGAAGATTCCATTTCCTACTTTCCTTTACAGCTAGCATTGGCCATGTGCCCAAATTTGGGTCAAGGAGATGTAAGAGGAAGCGTTGTAAGAAAAATGTTGGGAGCTGACTCAGAGGGAGATTGTTGCCTTCTCCCCCTGCTTACCTCCTGCTGCCTGAAAGTAGAAATGATGGCAGAAGCTCCAGCAGCTATTTTGGTCCGTGAAGTGACCTTGAGAATGGCAGCCATATGTTAGGGTGTTAGATTAGAAAGAGAGGAAGCCTGGATCCACGATGTGTCTGGAGCCACCATCTCAACCCTATACTTGCTTCCTCCAGACTTCTTGTAGGTATAAACACTTCATCTTGGGTTTCTGTTCTCTTCTGCCATGCCTAATCCTAACTGATTCTCTCTCTGCTCCCTGCCTAGGGAGTAGTGAGGTTCAGTGGACTCTTTCTCCAATGTACCTCTCATAGTCTCCTGGCTATTCCCAGAGTTTTGATCACATCATTGCCCAAATCAGAGACCTTTAATAGATCCCCATTATCTTCTAAATAAAGAGGAAATTCCTTCCCCTGGAATACAAGACCTTCCATCACTGGGTCTCTACTGAGCTGTCTGGTTCTTCCTCCAGTGTCCTGCGGTTCAGCCAAGCTGATTTCCTGGAATCCCCAGACACCCCCTGCTTTTCTACCTCTCTTCTTTGGCTCCAGTAGTTCTCTTGCCTATCAAAACCCCACCCATCATTCAGGCTCATCTCCAGGTTGCTTCTTCTATGAAGCCCTCTCGCTGCCTCTGAGTCAGGAGTGATGGGACTGACTCTGTCCTCTGTACTCATATAGTAAATTGTTTGTAGCTGTCAAGGTCCACCTGATATTATTGCCGTCTCAGACTTTTACCAGACTAAAGTCTTGTAGGACTGGGTGGCATTTTATTCTCAAATTCCCCAAATGGCCTGGCAGGGCCCCACATAGTAGCTCCTTGGTAATTGTTGGCTTATCAAGGTGATGCCCAGTCCCTATCTCTGGCCTCAGTCATGGAGCTGAGAAGAAGTTCTTTCCTGAGGTGACTGAACCCCCGATTTCACTCTTCTCAGCTCTCCCTGTCACGGTCACTTAGCCAACTCTTTTGCACTGGCTGCCAGGGAGGGGGAGGGGTGGAGGTAGGGCCTGGGCTTGCAGATGGACAGGTGCTGCCGCCTGGGGAAACAGAGATGTCAGGGTTGACATGGGGAGCTGGGCTCCTCATTAGATCTGCTGAACGGCTGTCACAGGCTCGCTCCTCTGTGGTGACAGGGCTCACCTCTCCCCACCTAGGCCCCCTGCATGCTCACCGCCCCCACCCTATCTCCTGGCAGCACTGACCTATCTGGGCGATGCTCTCACTCACTCACCCAAGGACCACTGAGCATCAGGGCCTTCTCCATGGAACACAAGGCCATTTGTCTTTCAGGAGGGATGGCCCGTCTCTTGGGGGGACTGCTTACAGCTTTCTGTCATTCTGTGACTATAAGTCAGAGGAGCCAGGAGAGAGAGAGCTGGCTTGGACCAACCTTGGCCTTGGATGCGGGCAGTTTGGAACACTTGTGCTTGTGGCAGTGAGTTCTACCTAAGTGAAGTCTCAATTAAAACAATAAATCATTACCAGGATAAAGTGTAGTGGGGCCACAGAGGGTTGAATCCAAATTTGAATATGATAGGCCTATAAATTACGGCAATTGCACGATGCTGTTCGTCAAGGCCCCAGGGACTGATGAATATGCACACCATCAGCTTAGGGGGCAGTTAGTTTGCATGGCCACGTTTGGGAGGATATATGTTCTTTGGAACTTTCTCCACACTAAGGGAATGTAGTAACAGTAAGTTAAACTGCCAGGGTTCAAATCCCAGCTCAGCTAAGCGGGGACTGAATGTGGGCATGTTTAACTTTTCTGGACCTCAGTTTCCTTATTCATAAAATGAGCATTCACAAACCTCTTGTGCAGATTATACAAGATAATACAGGTAAAGCAGAGTTTCTAGCACCTAGTAAATGCCAAGGTTATCTGCTAGAATGCAAGTTTCCAGAAGACACGGATATTATCCATACTGACCACTGAGCATCTGTGGTGGAATCTCAGTGCATGTTTACAGAATGCATACATGTGCATCAGGAGAGTAAGCCTCATGAGGATGGGCAATGTGTTTTTCTTCTTCTATCGCCAGTTATATCTGCTAGATCACCCTGCTTGAAATAGGTGCTTAACAATTAATAATAAATTTAAGTACAAAGTGTCCTTGCAGTTTTGGGATGCATTTTATATGTAATAAAGAGTACTTAAAAGATCTCAACCAAATAATGCCCACATTTGGAAGATTTCTCAATCTTGCAGAATCTCTCCTGGGTCTCGGGCTAAGCCACCTCCTCCAGAACTCAGCAGCTTGACCCAACATAAGGTGTTGTGGGAAGGGTCCAGGCCTGGATGTTGGGAGACCTGGTCTTATTCCTGGATCTTTAATGGTTTCACCATTTGACCCTGGGTAAGTCACTCCCAAAATCTGAGCCTCAGTTCCCACATCAGTAATGTGAGGGGGTTAGTCCAGATGCTTTTCCAGATTCTTCTTAGTTTGATCCTTAGAGCATTCTGGCTTGAAGGTGCCAGGTTCCTGGCAGGACCTAACTCAAGGCCCACGTGTGATTCTGCAAGCCCTTGCTCTGGAACAGGGACCCGGGGCATTCTTCCACTCTGTGTCCTCAGGACAGACCCACATAAAAGGGGGCAGGAGATGCTTTGGAGGGGAAGCCTCACCCCCCCTGAGCTGCATCTGGGAGCAGGGCAGGAGGCACTGCTGAAGCCCACTGTGGTCCTGGCTGGAGCAGCCCTGAGCAAGATTCCCAGTTTTTGGAATGACTCCAGCCTAATCCCTGGGGCAGCAGTGCAGGAAATACAGAGCCAGTCCTATTGGGCTGCTCCTTACTCCCAGAGGAAGCCCGGGCCAGAGCATGGAGCGTGGGCGCTGCAGAAGGATAGGATGGGGGGCTCTCATCTGTCTCAGCCATCTGCTTCTGGGGGACCATCTTCTGTGCAGGAAGTCTCACCAGAAAGCCTGCTGGAAAAGCCTCACCCGTACCGACATGGCCTGCTGCACCTTGCCACTTCGGTACTGTCCTTTAGCCAGCTGTGACCATACCCTTCTACTAGAGTCTGGAAAACCAAGGATGCCCTTCCCATGGAATCCAGGGCCTTGCTGTAATCGAAACCTACAGAAAGGATATCTAGTTTTCTCAAGTCTCATGGAGTTACCTGCCCAAACTCTCAGTTATACATGTCTAAGGATGGGTCTGGTGCTGAGCTCTCTGCTCTCCCTGCTCCTTGGGGAGCTCTGTGTTCCATGTGATGGGGCAGCTGGGAGCCCAGAAGGGCAGCAAGCGATGGGGAACTCCCTGAATGCCCAGGATCAGGCTAAGCCTCTGATGGGTGACTTTGGGTCACCTCTGTCTAAGCCTCAGTTATATTATTGATAAAATGGGGTTAGTGATAGACTTTATAGTGTCCTGTTAAGAGCAAATGGGATAAAGGGGATGGGAGGCATGTTGCAAGCTGTAAAGTGCTGGGCCTACGTAAGAGGCAGCCTGTGGCTTGACCCTGAAGGAATAGTCCAGCCTCCTGAGGGTTGGTCAGCCCCCTTTGGAGCAATGGGCTCTTCCCCACAGAACTTATTGCCTTCTCCAAGCAGCTCCCTGGCCCCCTTCTCCAAGAGCTCTCTGTTACAGATTAATCCACCTAATTGGAAGACTGCTGGATCAGGCAAGGAATTTATCAAAGGGAAGTAGAGGAGAGCTTGGTGCCTGTGGCTCCCCGTGTATTTGTCCTTTCAAATCCTTATAGATAATTCCATTTCTGCATGAGGAGCAAGACTGGGATTTAGTGTAAGCATGAGGGACAGGAGGAGGGAAGGGGGAGAGAAAGGGATGAGGCCAGAGCTAGGGGAGAGCTGAGACTATCCAGGCCTGGTGTGGGCTGGTCAGGGGCTCTCTTGGGCAAGAGAGACCATGCCAGTGGCAGGGAGCAGCTGGGACAGAGGAGGTGAGGTTGGAGGGGGACACTGCCTGGCCAGGAGGGGGCTTGCTGAGCAGGCAGGGGAGGTGACACCCAGGGATCATGGCTCCTCTGCCTCCCAGGGACAGGGAGGCTCAGACTGCTCTGGAGCCAGCTTTCTAACATGCCCTTCCCATGTTGTAGGAGAGGTATGCAGGGATGTGGTAGAGGCCTGCCCTCTTCTGTGAGGATCCAGCCCAGTGTGACACAGGGAGTCTGGGGACTGCAGGCACTAGGAGGGGTACAGGGTAGGGGGGAAATGCACGGGGTGAAAAGCTTGCTCACCACTGCAAGCTGAGTGGGGCATTTGGAGGTGGGGGGAGATGGGCTGTTGTACACAAAGAACGAACACTGTGGGACTGGACACACACGTTCGCTGTTTGTGCGCCTGGCAGCATGGACCTGCCCGGGAATGAGGCACAGACCCACCCTCGAGGGCCTGGCAGTTCAGAGGGGGAGACAGAGGAGCGAGCGAGCACACAGGTTAATGTACTAGAGCGTGGAGGGTTAGTGCTGGGAGGGAGGTGTGCGCGGTGTACTGTGGGAATCTTCGGGGACGCTATTGATTAGTTTCTCCAGACCATGGGACACGTGCCAGAAAAGCTTCACCGAGGAGGTGGCATTGCTCCTGTAGAGAGCTAAGAGATTGGTTTCCAGGGCATTGGTGTAGCTGAGTTATCCTCCAGAAGAAAGGAGGGGAGGTCTGCCCTGTGTTTGACCACGTGATCACATCTCATTTTAGTGTGAGTCGTTCTTCCCTGAGGAAAGACACATGTTGCCTGTCCCATGGCGACCCGCTGTCTGAGAAGGCTCCATGGTAATGGGCCCTCTTTGCTGAGAGGGCACTGGTTATGCACAAAGGGGCTGTGGCCACCAAGAAAAACATCAGCACCTTGTTTAGGGCCCCAGGGCTGGTCAAGGTGCAAGACTAAGATGAAGTGATGGAATGTAGACCATGGCCAGGGACCCATGGGCTGGGCACTGTTATTTCTAAGCTATGTCTTTTGGGGTTCCAATAAACCTCAGCTCACAGACCACTGTGTTAGTCTGGGTTTGCAGGTAGATGTGTTGAAGTAGAGGGGATTAATAAGTGTGTTCCTGAGGGGCTGTGGGGCATTTTGTCCCTATCCTCCCAAAGACGTAGTACCTTCGAGAGAAAGCTTGAAAGACCCTATAAAATACAAATATATTATCTGATAGGAGACATACCACAGGTCAGGTACATCTTGGAGGGGAAATTGTGAGGTCTGGAACAAGGCCACTGCCTGGGGAGAGTGGGCTAGGGGCGTGCCAAAGGAAGGGGCCCTGTGGCATCTGAAGCACAGCACAGGAGGGTCAGGAGCCGGTGGGGAGGGCTCACTGAAGACGGCACCGTAATTTTGCCTCTTCCAGAAGCTGTGTTGGAGTCAGGGTGGGATGGAAATCTTGGGCAGTGAATTCCCCATTCCCGACAAATCTGTAAATGAGGAGAATTACACAGACACACACGCGTGCAAAGAGACGCCAGGAGAGAGAGGGAGGAACACGTGCCTACATATCACTAGTGTGCACGGAAACGTGTAAAGGGCCTACTTGCATGGTTATCTGCACACATACTGTCGGCTGGTCATCACAGGGCGGTATTGAGGACCAAGAACGATGATGGCCCAATAATGATAAGTCTTGCATACTATCTCTTTGTTTTGTTCTGTTTTTAATTTTAACATTTATTCATTTTTGAGGAACAGAGACAGAGCGTGAGAGGGGGAGGGGCAGAGAGAGAGGGAGACACAGAATCGGAAGCAGGCTCCAGGCTCTGAGCTGTTGGCACAGAGCCTGACACGGGGCTCAAACTCACAGACCACGAGATCATGACCTGAGCCGAAGTCGGACACTTAACCAACTGAGCCACCCAGTCACCCTGCATACGATGTCTTTGGATCGCTCCTAAAAATCCTGCTAGGTAGAAAATATTCTTTCCATTTCTCAGATGAGAAAACCGAGGCATGAGCTGGGTCAAACAACTTGCCCGAGGGACTTGAGCCCAGTTCTCCCAATTCCAGGTCAAGAGCCACTTTACTGCCCCTCTGATGAAGTCAGCAGTCCCAGCAGCCTGTCCCCGTTGCCCAGAACTTGTAGGGGCACATGGAGAGTCAGGCCAATGGGAGTTTGGCCAATGCATTTGGGAGGGTTTGTCTAAAGATCACAGGAACTGGGGCGCCTGGGTGGCTCAGTCGGTTGGGCCTCCGACTTCAGCTCAGGTCACGATCTCGCGGTCCATGAGTTCGAGCCCCGCATCAGGCTCTGGGCTGATGGCTCGGAGCCTGGAGCCTGCTTCTGATTCTGTGTCTCCCTCTCTCTGCCCCTCCCCCGTTCATGCTCTGTCTTTCTCTGTCTCAAAAATAAACGTTAAAAAAATTAAAAAAAAAATAAAAAAATAAAGATCACAGGAACTGGAGAAAGTAGACTCGGGTCTGAACATTGGCACCTCCTCTCAGAGCTGTGTGATCCTGGGCAAATTCATCAGCTTCTCTGAGCCAACATTTCCTCCGCTTCAAAATGAGAATAACAAAATGGACCCCACTGATTATATGAAATAAGAGGAAACGTAAGAAGGGCCTAACAGATACACAGAATTACAGAGGATTCTGTTTACCATAACCGTCCAGGACCTGTCCTATTCCGTGAGGGGGGAACTCCACCAGGCAGGTAGTGGTGAGGGGCAGCGGAGTAATGACAGGGCAGGAGAGGTGGCAAGGGGCTTTGGAGGGGCTCTCCTGACCTGGGAGCTTGATTTCTTTTTGACCCGGGGCACCTCAGTCAGTGGAGATACAAAGCAGGACTCCAAGGAGATAGCCCACCCAGGCTGAGGCCAGCCCCTGCAGGCAGCGACCAGGTCTGCTGGGGTTTTGCGTCTGGAACCCCACGGTAGTAGAAGAGACCCCCCAGGTTCCACTTGGGGCTCTGCCTGCAGTTTCCTGCTGTCAGCAGGCATGACATAGGGCCGCAGTGTGGGCACCAGTGCATGTGAGGTGATTACCCCTTCAATGTTTAATGTGCTGAAAAACCATTAGACCCTGAAATGGACAAGTTCTCAGTTGGTAACTTTAATTATTGTTAAGACTCAGTCACGCCTGCTTATTAGCAATTATGCATGGCATCTCCCAGGGTGCTGTGGGCCTTCCCCTCTCCTCCCTTCTCCTGAGGAGAGCAGCTTTGCAGACTGCTGCCACACAGGTAGTTCCTGCTGCTCCCCTCCGTAGCCTGGCCTTGCTTAGGGCCAGAGAAGGCTGTCTGCTTCTTTTCAAAGGGCAGGAGAGGGAAGGGCCTTGCGGTGCAGATGGGGAGCATCTGAGGGGGGCTGACTGCACAGCACGATATCTTTTACAAGGTACTTTCCTCCCATCACTCATTTCCTCCTCTCACCACCCCCATTTTATAGATAATCCAATTGAGCCTTAGAAGGTGAAGTAGTAAGGGCACCTGTGTGGCTCGGTCGGTTAAGCGTCAGACTCTTGGTTTTGGCTCAAGTTATGATCTCACAGTTTGGGAGTTCGAGCCCCACATTGGGGTCTGTGCTGACACTGTGGAGCCTGCTTGGGATTCTCTCTCTGTCTGTCTCTGCCCCACCCCTGCTCGCATCTCTCTCTCTCTCTCTCTCTCTCTCTCTCTGTCTCTCTCTCTCAAAATAAATAAATAAACTTAAAAAAAAACCCAAAAAACAAAAAAAGAAGGTAAAGTAATAGCAGTCACCTCCTAGAGCAGTCTGGGCCTGCAGATTCCTGGCCTCTCCGGGGCTCTGTCCTGGAAATGGAGGGTTGAGACATGGTCAGGCAGATGCTGGACGTGGGAGGTGATGGACAACCAGGAACCTGGGTGGCCCAGTTTGAATTAAATGCAAACATATACATCATAGGCCAGTGTCTGGGGAGAGACACTAGAAACAGATTCATAGAGGCAGACGAAGCAGGGCAGGGGAGGGGAGAAAAGAGGGAGGGAGAGAGGGAGAGAAAGAAGCCAAAGAGAATCACAGAAATCACCCGTGGTTCTTTACTCTCCAGGGTAAAGACCGGGCTGGCTGTACTTCCTACCCTCTGGCTCCAAGAGATAGCCTTATATCCTTCCAATAAACTCCTCTCTCCTGCTCAAGATAGCTCCCTATCCCAAGTCCCTTAGTGAGCTCAGACAACCATGTTGAGGCCAGCCCTGGGGTCCACCGGAGAGGAAGGAGCTCTAGCAAGCCTTCTGACTTAGGGGCCAGGGGGGCTCCTGCAGGACAGCAGGCACGATTTTGATTTCAGGAGGAAGGGGCGGAGAGAAGGCAGCCCCTCACCACAGACCACCAGCAAGGCCCATCATCCCCTGGAGAGTCTTCCTGATGGGCCACCTCTCTCTCCTACCACCCCCTGCCTGACCCAGGAAACCCTAACCCTGGGCTGTTCTCAGGTGAATGGCAGAGCGATGCCATGTGCTGGCAGCCCCGCCTCTGGCCCTGATTTTTAAGAAGGGGAGGGGAAAAAATAACAGAAGGGAAAAAGTGAACATGAGTAATGGGCCTGGAATGAGGCATACGAGATAACACTGAATAATAATGCGTCAAAAACTACAAGATGTGTTTTTTTTATTTCCCAGTGGAGTTTCCATTGCGCTAATCCATCACTGTGGAGCAGGCAAGATTATGCTTCCCCCAAAAAACTCTGGGAGATAAATGTGAGTAAATTAGGGTTTATTATATTATTTGGGGTGATATAATTTCCAAGCAGGCCCTTATTAAATTACTTCCTCTGGTGCTGACACCTCGTGCCTGGGTTTCTGCACCTTCCCTTCACTCCCCCGTCTGAAGCTGCTTTGTATTTTAATGCTTCTCATCGGCTCTTTTGTGCGGGCGGGTGGAGAGAGCTGGAAGGAGTGCTGAGTCACTGCTGTCAGGCTGATTTTCTTCCTTGCCAGACTTCCCATCACTGCAGAACCACAAACTCCTGTAACACCGATGCTGGAAAAAATATAGGGAGACCCAGTCTACACCCGCATTGTATACAGGGAGAACCTGAGGCCCAAGGAAGAAAAGTGAGCTGCTTGGGTCAAATGGGTAGGGACACAGTTGGGACTGGCACACCATGTGCTGACTCCCAGCCCAGTGCTCATTCTTTGTGTGGGGTCTTTATGTGCCCATCAGTCTTTTTGGTGAAGGACAGCTGTAAGCCCAACAAGAGAAGCACGTGGACTTTAAGAGTCTTGGTTGTCCACTGTTGAATCCTCCCAGTGACCCAAAGGAGATCTGAGAGAAGACCTGTGATCTAGCTTTGGGTGACCACAAAAAGGCTGTGTGAGCTTAGGCAAGTGACTTCACCTCTCTGAGCTTTTATAGTAAGTATACCGTCTTTATACGAAAAGGCATGGAAGAGCTTAGTGGTTTTCAGACTATGTTTTCAGCAGTGGAATTCTGTTTTGGAAGCGTATTTGGAACTCTAACATATAAAATATTAAATGCTGAATTACTCTGACTGAAGAAGCAGCCTGGGGTTGGATGACCCTCCCCTCAGGTTGCTTCCGTCTTTCCCCCACCTGGTCTGACACTGCCGGGCCCAGCTTCAGCATCTTACCCTGATTTTGCCCTGTAGCGCTCTCCTGCCACTCTCACCAAGTCCTGCCCAGTCTCCAAAGATGCACAGCAGTGTCCCTTGCGGCCTTGAGGGTCTCTGATCAAACTCCACATGACCCATCCACAAAGCCTGAGCGCTTGGTGCCAACACACGGTTCCATGGAAATGAGCCTCGGGGCTGTGCCATTTATAAGCTGTATCACCTGGGGCAAGTTATTACTTTTGATCTGAGTCTATCTCATCATCTTTGAAATGGGCTAATAAAATAATCTTGACCTCAGAAGGCAGTGAGGTTTAAATGAGAAAATACATATAAGAGACTTAGCATGGTTCCTGGCATGCTGTAAATTATAGTGATCATTACTTTCATTATAAATACTACCACTGTGGTGTTTTTGTTTTATATTCTTTTTTGGTGAGGCATATGCAAGGGCTTATTACGGTACACAACAGATGCTTAACAAAAGGATAAATGGTACCTGTCATTAAAATTTTTTTTAATGTTTATTTTTGAGAGACAGAGACAGTGGGAGCAGGAGAGGGGCAGAGAGAGACGGAGACACAGAATCTGAAGCAGTCTCCAGGCTCCAAGCTGTCAGCACAGAGCCCGATGCAGGCTCGAACCCACAAACTGTGAGATCGTGACCTGAGCTGAAGTCCCACGTTTAATTGATTGAGCCACCCAGGCACCCCAGTAACTGTCATTTTTATTAGCTATTATGATAGCAGGCACCACGGGGAACCTAATGGTAGATACCCTCTTGTCTCCACTCTCACGGGACTCCCAAGTTCCGCTCGTCCACCTGGATAAGAGCGTTAATGCTGCCCCGATGGGGGTCTGGGCTTCAGGAGAGGTCACTGGGGAGCCTGGAGGAGCACATCATAAGCACCAGCAGAGGGGATCGGCAAAGGCTTCTGAGGGAAGGACCGATCTTCTTGAGACACAGCACATCACGCAAACAGGGTCATTTAGAGCGACACCTGCGAACTGACAGACACAGGGAGTAATGGTGGCCGCCTGGGACTGTGGGGAGCGGGGGTGGGGAAGTAGGGTTCCATAGGTACAGAGCTGTTTTGCAAGATAATACCTGTTCTGGAGATTGGTAACACAGCAACACACATGTATTTGACACCACTGACCTGTACATTAAGCACAGTTAAGATGGTAAATTTCATGTTATGTGCGTTTAACCACCATTAAAAATTAAAAAAAGAAAATCATGGAGGGGGGTAAAAACCCAACAAGAACACCTACAACACCGATTTCTGATTTCCCGGTCCCGTAGGTCAGAAGTCTGGTGTGGCTCAGAGGCTCCACAAACCTGACCTCAAGGTATTGGCCAGGCTGTGTTCCCGTCTGGATTTCTTGGAAAAATCCGCTTCCGAGCTCATTCAGGTTGTTGGCAGCGGTGGGCCGAGGCCCCGTTTTCTTGCCGGCTGCTGGCTGGTGGTCACTTTCAGCACCCCCAGGCTGCTTTCCCGTGCTATCTGCGGGGTCCCCCTCTACCTTCAGGTCAGCAGCAGCGTGTTGCATTGTCATGCTTCTGCTTTCTCTGGCTTCCCTTCGGTGACCAGCGGGAGAAGCTCTCTTTTGAAAGGGCACGGCGATTAGGTCAGGCCACCTGAAGAATCTCTGTGTCTTAAGGTCCGTGATTTGGGACTTTAAATATATCTGTGAGATTCCTGACAACAATACCTCGCTTAGTGTTCGAATGATCTGGGGAGGGGAACTTGGGAGTGATTTTAGAATTTTGCCCACCTTGGCAGGCATCTTCCGAATGGGGATGGAAGGAGAGACAGGATTTCCGAGGGTGAAGAGGGGCGTTGTGGGGGGAGGGCTCCAGAACAAGGAGGGTGAGGAGGAACCCTGGGGGCTGGACTGTGTCTGTAGGGTGGGAGAGGCAGGGCTGGCGGGTGTGTGGTGCCCAGACCCTCCCGTGAACTGTGGGCTCTGTGGACCAGAGTCGCCTGGGAAGTAGAAGAGATGTTCCCCTTTGCTTGGTTCCTTTCTCCTTTCATTCTGTTGTTCTTCACCCGCTTTGTAAGTATCACGGAGTACCTACTGCGTGCCAGGCCTGTGCTGGATTCTGAGGACACAGCGGTGCGCAAAGTGGGCATGACCCTCCCCGCTATGTGCTCTCCAGAGAGGAGAGACAAGCCAAGAGGGGCTTCCCATGCAGAGGGGAGTGTAGCGTCAGGGGAGGTATTGGAAGGCCCCTCGCCCCACGGCCCAGTTTAGAGCGGATGGAGCAGGAGCTGCTTGCCTGCATCGGAAGCTGGAGGGGTGATGGAGACCCCGTGAAGAGCCATCTCGGGGTGCTTGCCCGGGCCCCTTCTGCCTTTTGCCAGAAGAAGGGCTGCACTGGCCCTGTGAGGACCCCCACATGGGTCTGAGACACACGGTTCTGGGGGAAAGAGGACACGGAAGGAAGTGCAAAACTGTTTGATCAGAGTCTGGCCCCTGGGAAAGAGCTAAGTGTCTTTTTGCTGGCAGCTGCAGCAAAAGGTGCAATCATTGGAAGGTGGCATTTTGCATTCAAATTGTTCCCATCAGCCAGTGACATTTTCTTGTTCCTTCTGGTCGGGAGGCCTTTCAGTGCCACAGACTCAAATGACTCGGGAGTCAGAATTTCTTTCCCTCCGGGGGAGAAACCAGTGCAGTCACCCTGGGGTGGACATACACATTAGCAGAGGTTACAAAAGCAGATGAACTAGTGACGAAGCCAGGACCAAGGGGTGTGCGTGAGGACACGGGAGAAAGCAAAGTGCACGTCCGTGTCCTGTGCGTCCGAACCATTTGGCGTCTGTGAGCATGGCGTGTCCCCTCAAGTGCACTCATTGCCACGGAGAGAAAGGCGCACAGTTGGGTCTGTGTGTGAGTGTGCACGCCGAGGAAAGAGGCGAGCGGGTGTGCATGAGAGCGTGTACGCGCGTGGGTGCAGATAAGCCCCTGTCGGTGCCCGGGCGTGTGTGTGGCTGTGCAGTTTATGGCAGGCTATGGCGTGGTTGGTTTCAGGGGTGGCTGGCAGCTGAGCTGCCCCTTGACTCAACGCTCCCCTACCCACAGTCTTCCCATCTTGGTGAGGGGCCCCACCGCACGCCCTGCTGCCAAGCCCCAAGCCTGGGGTCCTTGTCTCCCTTGCTTTCCTCTCAAGTTCAAATTTCTCTTCTTGACATAGACCTTTTGTGACCAGTTCAGCCAAAATAGCTCCTTGGGGTCCTCTGCAGGTATTGTCCATTGCAGCACACGCTCCTTTCCTTTACAGCATTAACTTTGCTGTGTTTGTTTACATGATGGTGCCCTTCCATCCTTCCACAATGCAGTTCCCCGGGAGCAGGGGTCAGCTTTCATGTTCACTTCTGTGTACTCAGTAGGCACGCAGTAAATGCTCTGTAGAACGAGTGATGAATGACTTGTTTCCTTGTGTTGCCCCAGGGCTGACGCGGGCCTTAGAGGCATTGTTTCAGTGCAAAGACAGTGTGACACAGAACAAATTGGCATCTGAGGGAGTGAGTTCCTTGTCCCTGGAAGCAATCCAGTAGAGCCTGAGTGAATGCTGTTAGCTTTCCACACCCACAGATTACCACCTAAGTGCCAAGTTGTGGGACACAAGGGTCGTCAAGAACTGGTCATGTTTTTAAAAATCTATTTATTTTGAGAGAGCGAGGGGGAGAGTACAAGCAGGGGAGGGATAGAGAGAGGGAGAGAGAGAATCCCAAGCAGACCCTGCGCAGTGTGGAGCCCAGTGCAGGGCTCCATTTCATGAACCGTGAGATCGTAACCTGAGCTGAAATCAAGAGTCAGTTGCTTACCCGAGCCACCCAGGTGCCCCAAGAACTGGTCACATTTTACCGCCCCAGCCTCACACCTCCTGTCTGCACATGTTGTTATCATGGCCCAGAAGGCCCTTCCTTGATGGAAACTCATTCTCATCCTTGTAGCCTGCGCTTGAGTATTCCTGCTCTATGCAGTTGTCTTTGACTCTCCAGACAGAACCAAGTCTCTGATGCTTTGTCACTGCTCCTGGGGCCCTTCTGTATGGGCCTCCTAGCCTGACCCCTTTGGTGTGTTTGCTTTGCACCCCTGCAGTAGACCCAAACTTCTCGCAGACGAGGCTTATAGCTTGGCATCCCTAGGGCCCATAGTGGGAGGTCTGGCAGGAAAGTGAAAGGTGCAGGTTCAATAAATGTATCTTCTATTCTCTGCCTACTCCCTGTGGTCCCTTTGATTTTGTGCACACCAGAGGTTAGTCCTTTCTCATAACTCCTGGGCTCAGCTTGAGAGCCTCTGATGCCCCCAAGAGAAGACAGTAACCAGATGACTATCCAGACCCCAGAAGCACCAATGACAGGTGGGGTACCTTCCCCAAGCCTGGGTCACTGGGCAGAGGGACTTGAACTCAGGTCACCAAGGAAGCTCACAGAGCTCCTCCCTAATAGGGCCTGAATGGATTGTTCTGGGGAGACCCCGGGAAGAGACAACACTTTCTGAGAGGCCAGGGCTGGGTGAGGATGGAAAACTCGAGCTCCGGAGATCCCTCTCTCAGTGTGCATTCCACCAGAGATGCAGAGAGCATAGGAACAGTGGCAGAGGGCCAGGCCAGCTTGGGCTGGTCTGTGCTGAGCCTCCGCAGCAGCCTAGGTCACCTGAGGCAGGATGCCAGTCTTGGGGCCGGCTGGGCTTGTGGGTGTGCAGGGACAGCAGAGAGCCCTGGGGAGGCACCGAGGGGCAACGCCTTGAACCTGAAGTTGGAAGCTCGTATTCTGGCTGTACGGCTTCCTAAGCACACAGCCTAGGACCCATCCTAGCCTCGGCTTTCTCATCTGCAACGTGTTGTGCATCATCTCATTTAATCTTCACAGCATCTCTGTGCGGTAAGCACTCTTACATTTCCTATTTTACAGAGGAGAAAACCGAGGCTTATGCCAAATAATTGGCACCTAGCCATGTTGTTAGGCAGTGCTGGGGTTCAAAGCTGTGCCCTGGCTAGCTGTGCAGCACAAGTCCTCAGCCACTATGTCACCCCGCCTTGCGGTTTCTGCCACACCTCACTCCTAGAATCAGGGTGAACATCTGGCAGTGTGGGAGGCTCATGTGTGAGCAGGTTCACATGTAGGACCATGGCTGTGTGGCCTGGGCTCAGGGCAGCCCCTTTTCCCGGACATGGCTCCCTTCCCCCACTCGGCTCTCACTTGTCCACCCCTGGGGGGCAGGTGCAGGCTGGTGCCCTCTCTGCCTGCTTCGGCTGCTGCTAAACTTTACACTGGGCTCTGTCATTAGCCCAACAACAAGCTCCCTGTTTGACTAGCCCTGTCCAAATTTGCTCGGCGCGAGCAGGAGCCCATGGTAAGTAAACGGTTTTCTGTTGATATTTGAGCACTAATGAAGAGGCAGCGAGCGGGCCCATTAATAACTGAGGAGATGATTGTGTTTGCAGAAGGCCTGTATACAGCGTGTCCGCCTGCCCAGACAGGGCCCGCCTCCTTATTGATTTCCCAATAAACCGCAGTGTTCTTGTTCTCAGCACAGGCGGGAGGCATACCCTGTGCGGTCCCAGGGTTGAATCTCCTGTGCCTGGGTGCTGCGACCCCACAGAGGCTCCTGGCCTGGCTCTCAGGTGAGGGTGGGGGCTTCATTCATTCCCCATTCATTCATTCACCATGCATGGATCAAGCGTCTTTTATGCACAGCTCACTCTGCCAATAGTCAAGTGCCTACCCACACCTGGAAACAGAGCCTGCCCTTAACCTTACTGGAAGGCTTGGTCCCTGACCCCTTTGGACAGACATATGGGTAAAAGCTGATTCTCTGTGGACCTCTGATCATGCACCTTATCACCATATGCTGCCCACCAGAGCCCTCTACCCTCATCTTGAACTGACCAGTTGCCTGATCTGTGAGGGAAGATGTCCCTCTGGCTGGCCTTGGAGTGGTGTCTTTCCTCCACATGTTGTCCTTTAGCACTGAGATCCAACAGGCTCAGCTTGGGAATTTCTAGTTTCAGATAGGATAGTTAGTTATGGAGAAGGGCTATAGGGCATGGCTGGAGGCCTGCTCATCCTCCCTGCTGGGAACCTTCCAGATTCTGACCTCTCCAGGGAGTTTCCAGGGCCAGGACTTGAAGAGGGTCTCTCTGTCCCCCAGCCTGCACCTGCTTTGGGGCAATTTATGGCCTGTCTTGAAGGCAACAACAAGATGACCAAGGCAGTATCCTATCTGATGAGCTCAGTCTGGTAGATGAGGCTGACCTATAAACAAATACTTGGAGAAAAAAATTATACTATACTGACAGCATATACTGAGGGCCATAGGAGCAGAAAGGAGGGTGCTAGAAGGCAAGGAGGACTTCTCAGAGGAGGTGACATTTAAGTAGTTTCTTTGAGGCTGGGGAGGGCTTAGAGAAGCCACAGTGACTGCTTCCATGGGTGAGGAAGGAAAAGCATGGGGTCTGCCAGATCCAGATTTGTGTCCCCTGACCAGGATGGATTTTTGGTGGAAGGATTTTGTCGGGCAGGTCCTTGAGTTGGAATTGGGGTGTTGGGTTGGGCTTGGAGTGAGATACCCCCGGAAAAACATCCTCCCGGACTGGGTGTTAGCGTCCACAGCTTTCCCCCCATTAGAATACTTGTGAGAGAAGATGAAGTAAGGTGTGGGCATGGGAGTCAGGCCGCTCACACTCTCCTCTTAGCCTGGCCATTAACTGGGAGAAGTTACTTCACCTCTTGGAGTCTTCATTTCCTGAAATGTCAAACAGAGCGGATAATACATGTCTCCCCAAAAGGGGAGACTCGCTTGGGGTAAGAGAATAAAAAGTACTGTAGAGAAAAGCAGCACAATGCTGGGAGGCCTCAGTACACCAAGAAACACCACCAAAGCCCCTGTGTTTAACTTGGTCCCTAGGTGGACACACATATCTTATGTACTACACGTCATATCAGTCTTCTCTTGCTGTGGCCCAGCATTGAGGGGTGGTGGGTAGGTGTAAAGCCTATCAACAGACACCAACAAAAAAATGATACTGGCAGGATCCCAGGGCCAGACTATGATGCCCGGGACCAGGGATGTGAACCAGAAGGATTGAGGAGGATGCCCGAGCTTGTCCTAAGGAAGCCAGCCTTGCACTGTGTCCCTTCTCCCAAGGACACAGAGGCCCCTGGCAGGGCTGCTGGCCTGAGTGCTTTCTACCAGAGGGACCCAAGCACCTGGTCAATGGGGGCAATTCAGAGTCCCCTTAGGGGTCTGGAAGAGTTCTGAGGAGTGAGATTCCAGCCTACTGGACCTGCCCCCTCAGCCTTTCATTCTGGTCCTGAACTGCCTCCCTTTTCCACTCTTATCTTTGGGATCTGTATGATCCTGGGGCCGCAGAGGGGCAGCCCATCTGCTGGCTGGGATCTCCAGATTAGTGGGTGTCTTTGACCAGGTTCTAATGGGGCGAGACGAGATACTGGCAATAGCGATCTCATTTCTGCCCCCCTCACTGCCACACTGCCGTGTACTACTTACTGTTGTTCACTGAGAGCTGGAAAGAACGAACCCCAGCTCCTCTGTCAACTCCTGGCGGGGTTAGCACAGCTGGCTGAAATGGCAGGTACCCCCATGTGTGGCCAAACCCCTGGGGTCCTGGCTGCCGATGTGGGACTGGATATTGGGATGAGTCAGCTCTGGAATCACTGGTCCTAAGCACCTTCTTCTGGAAACTGGAGAAGGAGTGCTAGAATGAAGGGAAAGATCTGAGTCATGGCTGGAATCTTCACCCAGGTGGCACAGGGTGGCCAAGCTTGCATGTAGGCGACGGTGCTGCCTCTCACAGGGGAGCTGTTTGTGGATGCGGAACCATGAATTCTGCTGAGTCTTGCAGCTCTGGCTCACTGCCCTGGAACGAGCATATGGCCACACGGGAGGAATTGTTTTTCCCTCCCTCCGCATCTTGCTGTGTCCCCCTATATGGAGCCGCAGCTCCCTGGCGGCAGTCACAAGAGTTGCTTCTGTTGTTACTCTGTGCTTGCAGTCTCTATGCTTGCAGTCTCTGTGCTTCCTGTCTCTACGTGAGTTGATGGGATGGGAAGAGGGGCCCGGACCAGAGTGGCCTGGGCAACCTTCCTGTCTCTCCCCCCAGGGCTGCCCTGTCTGCAAGGCGCCTGCATTCCTCTTGTGCTTGTCGGGGTGGAGGCTGCCCTGGGGGGAAAGGACCTGCACGTCTGAGTGCAAAGTCCAGTTCCAAGCAAAAGTATGAAGAGCCCAACTATGGATGTAGATCCAAGCTTTGCTCGCCAACCCAGCCTTCCTGGCAATTAGCTGGTGAATCTTTCTGTCCCTGTGGAGGGGACTGCTATTTGAGCCAGGCAGCAGAGGAGGGACAAGCTGGACTGGGGGACAGAGCACCATGGGGGCAGAAGGTGCCACGGGCAAAGTGGCCCAGAGAAAGAGCACTAGCCAACAAGCCAGAAGGAGAGGATGGAGGCAGACTCTGGATGCCTCGGATGCCAAGCTGAAGACTTTGAACTTTCTCAGACAGATGTAGGGGTGGGGGGTGCACACAAAGTTTATGTCAAGGCATTACAAATCCCAGAATTGTAGGGATCTGGATACATGGCTACAGATTTAGTGGGAAGAGCAAGGGAGAGTAAGGTGTCACGAGGAACCTGAGGAACTGGAGGGGTTTCAAATTCCATTGCGGGGGAGGTGTGGACGGCATGCTGAGAAGTGAGGAGCTGGGAAGGAAAGAGGAGGGGTTGACTGGGGACAGAAGAACAAGGACGCCAGGAGAAAAGGTGTGGTGAGAGAGCAGGACTGGAGATACAGCCAATGAGGACACTTCCACATGCTCCTTGAGGGCAGAAAGAAGAGGCAGGAAGCAGCAAGCGGGAAATGCCCAGAAGGATGGGAGCCTCAGAAAGCAGAGAGTAGTCCCAGTGAAATCGAGGACTGGAGGTGCTTTGCATGGAGCAAGGGAGGGGGCACCCAGAATTGAACTTAAGCAGAAAGAGGTCCTTCCAAAGTGAGAAACGCCACTCAGAAGTCAGAGAGGATAAGGACCAAGGACAGCTCCTAGACGTGGTCATTGGGAGGTAGAGACAAAGGGTTAGTTTGACAGGGATGCACTCTAGCTCACTCCCCGCTAGACTGGGGTGAACTCACATTGCCTGGTAAATTCGCATCTGGTTCCCATGGTGAAGCTCAAGTTCCTTAAGGCGGGTTTGAATCTGTCATGTCCTGCGTGTCTTGTGGCACTCCAGCCCAGCCGGGCATCTCCTTGTCTTTTCCATATCTTGCTACGCTTTTGCAAATGCTGAGCCCCGTGTCTGGAATAACCTCCTGCCTCTTCTCCCATTGATCACTCCTGCCCATTGTTAAAGACCCCACTCGTAGGTCACCTCTTCTAGAAAGCTTTCCAGGGTGTCCACTCTTTCCTCGGGCAGCATATTGTGGACTTTGTTGGTAGTTTACCCGTGAAAATTCATGGACAGATTCTCATTTTGTTTGGGCACTCACCACTCTCCCCAGTGGCTTTAGGGGAAGCTGACTCCCTGTGAGTCTCAGGCCTCAGGGATGAGTCTGTTTTTTTTTTTTTTTTTTTTTTTTTTGTTGTTGTTGTTTAGTTCATTCATTTTGAGGGAGATAGAGACAGCGTGAGTGGGGGAGGGGCAGAGAGAGAGAGAGAGAGAGAGAGAGAGAGAGAATCCCAAGAAGGCTCTCCACTGCCAGCACAGAGCCCGATGCAGGGCTCAAACCCACGAAGCTGCGAGATCATGTCCTGAGCCGAAACTAAGAGTTAGACACTTAACTGACTGAGCCATCCAGGTACCCAGTACGATTGGTGTTAAATAAACCTAGTCCTTTTGTTAGTGACTGGTTCAGGTATATTGGGAATGTACCCCCCATTTGGACCAATAAGACACACAAAAAGAAGTAGATGAAGGAGCTTCTGGAAAGTCTTCTTGCTTCTAGAAGAAAGCCACAGGAAGAGAAAAGTCTCCCATTTCTTGTGTGCTGCACACTCTCAGATCTGGAAGGAGTGCCCTGAACTGCCTGGTCCTGTCACCAGACTAAAGATGAGACTAAGACCAGGGAGAGCACAGAGGACAGGCAGGGCAGAGGGAAGCCAGGTGCATAGTCGCACCATTGAGCCCTTGTGTGAACCAGTTCTGGATCCTACCTTAGCCCTCTACTTTATGCTGCAGAAAATAATACCCTTTCCTTATTATTTAAGTTATCTTGAATAAGGTTTTTTTGTGACTTGCAGCCCAAAGTGTGCTAACAGATACAGTTCCAATAGCACTTTTGGCCCCTCCATGATATCATATCATGTTCCAGGCTGGGAGATTCTCACCAACAGGCTGCCGTAGTCATAGCTCTGTCCCTGTTCCTTAGCACTGTGCCTCAGAATACCAGTCCAGAGGTGGATTGAGTAAGTGAATGGATGAACCCTAGGCTCATTGGACATACTCCTTAGGGTATCCTGCCTCAAAGTAGGCTTTATTTTCAGTTCCCTCCCTCCCCAAAAAAGTGCCAGCTCCGTCACAAGCATTCTGTCCCCACTCCCTTCTTGGTATGGTTGACACGGAACAGAATAAACTTAAGCTCTGGGTCCTCGTCTGATGCCATGCCATGGGCTGGTATCAGAGCAGCAGCCACAGATCAGGACTCCTGGCTTTGAGGCTGGCACTTAACTCTGTGCCAGGAACCATGCTAAGGATGTAGAGATAAGTGACAGACAGTCCCTTAGTCTCCAGACAAAGGAGGAAACACAGGTGTAGGATCTATATAATCACAACTGGTATCTCTATAATCACAACTGCATACTTGGGGCATAACGTACACCCACAATTTAAAGTCTGGTTGCCCAAGTGCGCACCTTCCTGATTAGCAATTAGTCTGAGATATCTTGAAGTTCCCCCAAGCTCCTTGAATTGTTCAGTAACCCTGGGGGCTTCCTTGTTCTGGAAAGGGTGGTGCCCCTCCAAATGCCAGGCACGGAGAGAGCTGCAGCTGAGGGCCCAGCGCTACTGTGACTGACTGTGGCTTCTCATAGCTGATGAGAAGGGCCCACAGGCTCTTGTCCTCCAATCCTAAGGCCCCTGCCAGACCACAGTGGGGCTCCAAACTTGGTCTTCAAACCTTCAGCACCCACACAGTCAGCCATTGTTACCAAAAGTATAAACACTGCCCAAGGATCTCTGGGTCTGGAGGAACCACACACATGGTTGGCCCAGACCAGCCCTCTCCTGTGCCCTTTTGGGTCCTTGGGCCCTGGCCACTCACCGGGACACCCTCTTTCCTTAGGATAATTGTATTTTAGGGGTCTGGATTTTCCAGGCTGTTTGGTCCAGACACAGATCTCCCTGACCCATTTGGACTATTTCCAGTTTGGGGCTATTATGAATTGTGCTGCTGTGAACCTTCCTATCCAAGCCTTTGTGTGGATATATGTTTTTTTTTTGTAGGGTTTTGAAGTTTAAATAGGAGCTGACTAGGTTGTTAAAGCCAGAGGAAAACATTCCTGGCTGGGTACACATGTGAAAAAGCTCAGAAGATCAAAGTGCCTGCTGTATGCAGGGGATGCTAGTAGTTCAGTCTTGTCGGGGAGGAGAAAAATCTCTTTTCCTCTTTCCATCTTGGGTTCATTTCCTGAGGCCCTGAAAATGAGAATGACAAAAGGAGACAGACTAACAAGAGAAAAACTGGGGCGCTTGGTTTCATCTCAGGTCATGATCTCGTGGTTCGTTAGTTCAGGTCCTACACTGGGCTCTGTGCTGACATTATGGAGCCTGCTTGGGATTCTCTGTCTCCTTCTCTCTCTGTCCCTCCCTCCCTCTCTCTTTCTCTCAAAAATAAATAAATAAACATTAAAAAAAAAAGAAAAACAGAGTTTATTAACACATGTGTCTTGCATTACACGAGAGAACTCAGTGATGAATAACTCAAATGGGTAGTTAGAACTTGGGCTTATATAGCATCTTAACAAAGAACAATAAATTTGTAGAGAAGTGACAAGACAAAAAAACAGGGGTTTAGGCTCTTACTGGTGGCAGGCTGTGGGAAGGTAAATAATGTGGGGGAAACTAATGGAATATAAGGTGGTTTTAGCAAGATTTCTTATGTAGATTACTCTGGTGCCTTCCTGCGCTGAAAAGAGTCTAGCATTGTCATCATTGATTAACAGTCATCCTGCCCTTCCTGGTGTAGAGGAGACCAAAAAGTTTGCCCCGTGTTTGCTTTTTAAAAATTGCCTTTAGTCCACGAGCATCTGGATGGCTCAGTCGGTTAAGCATCCGACTTCGACTCAGATCATGATCTCACAGTTCATGAGTGAGTTCAAGCCCCTTGTCGGCCTCTGTGCTGACAGCTCAGAGCCTGGAGCCTGCTTCAGATTCTGTGTCTCCCTCTCTCTGCCCCTCCCCTGATCATGCTCTGTGTGTCTCTATCTCTCAAAAACAAACATTAAAAAAATAATAAGAAAATAAATTGCTTTCAGTCTAAAACAATCCTTCTGCCAGAGTGGCATGTTTTGAGGTAGCATCCTCTGAACCCTTTCATATCTCAGGGGATTGGGATAGAGAGGTAGCAGGGGCTGGACCACTAAGACACTGTGAATGGGGGAGAAGTGTGTTGAGTTGCATCTTAAAGGCTGTAAGGAAACTCAGAGCATTCTATAGGAATCAGCATATGGTCAGATGTGCTTTGTGGCAAGATCACAGGCTTGTAGCACAGAGAATGGGCCAGCTAGAAAGGTGTTATAACTGACAGGTGAGAGATAAAAAAGTTCTAAACCTGGTCCTGGCTAGCGGTGGGGGTGGTTGAAGGGCGGATTGGATAGATTGAGGCTCTGTGTCTGCGTGTCCATGGGGAGGGCAGGATGTGGGGGCTGAGGGGGTAGCCTAGTGATTCAACCTTGCCTGCAGCCCCACGAACACCCCTTTCCCAGTGGGGAGGCAGCCTCCAGCTCTGTTCTCACGCACTCGTGTATGGCTCTCAAGGTTAGCACTATGGGGGTCAGCGCTGTCTAAATGTTGATTACAGAGACGGTGGGAGCTGCTCAGATTTCTAATTAAGATTAAAGAATGTACCTGGCTTATAAATGGTTCTCAGGAATGTATAATTTGATTAGCCTGTTTTCTCTGGGCGCTTTAATTTCTGGATTAGTGAACCTGGCCTCTGACGCCAGGTGGGGCCACTTGCTCACCACACACAAAGTTTGGGACCCTGCCGGCTATTAGGATGGGAGGTACGTAGTTGGGGCAAGAGGCAGAGCAGAGCAAGCCTTGGGCAGAGGGGCACTTCTTCTCTTTCTTCTCATCTTCCTCCCTCTCTGCTTCTGGACAAGAAGGACGAATGCCCAGCTCGGGATCAAAAAGTGCCCAAATGTTGACTATAAAATAAATGTGCTCGCTCGGACCTCATTTACATTCATTTATTTCTCTCCGAAGGTGCCTGAGGCTGGGCCCTCCCACTCCTGAATCCGGTTCCTCGTCCCTCCCCCTTCCCGTTTTGAGCCCGGCCAGCTAATCCCCAGCAGGACCCCCAGCAGGGCTGAGGTCTCTTTAGGGAGCATTGCCCCAGTGTCAGCCATAATCACCTGGCAGCTTTAGGGCCGTGTCAAAGGCCACCTCTTTCCACTGGGCCCTGGGCACTGCCAGTGAGGGGCCAGGCCAACTGTAGGAATCTGGCGAACAGGGGAAGTCATATCTCCCCTGCGGGAAGCATCCGAGGCTCCGGGGAAGTCACTCTTCCTTCACCCTCCTCATCATCCTGCCCCAGACTGCCTTATGACTTGTGACCCCTAGGCACTTTCCCTTCTGTGGGTCTCTTCCACCATTAAAAATAAGTAAATAACTCTATTTTGTGACCACGTTGATATAAAGACAAATAAATTGATATTATATGGTAAAATTCTTTCTCTGGAAGCTCATTTGTTTTGTTCTGATTTTAAAAGAAATTAAAACACTTTCGATGGGCCTCAGATAAGGCAGCCCCCCAAAGCTCCCAGATGGCAGCATACCTCCCACCCACTGACCTAGTGACAAGTGGCAGGACTTGGGGCTCTGGCAAACCAGGTCTGCTCCATCCAGCAGAGGTCCTCAGAGGAAGCCTGTGTTCCTTCTGCCCTCAGGCCATCCCTAGCCTCTCCCTAGCCCCTCTGCACCCTGCTTCTGAAACCCAAGACACTCCTGTAGATGGCACCAAAGCTTTCCCAGCCCCCAACCAGGCCTGCCCCGGATGGCTCTCCTTTTCTGGGCCTCATTGTTTTCTGTCTGAGTGTCTGCCTTGCTCTTGCACTTGCTCATGACTGACCTCTGGGGGTCTTGGTGCAATGCTCAGCTCCTGGGGGGTAGGGGTTCTGAGAGTGGCTTAGGATGCCTGGGGGTGGGGAGTCTGTGGGGTGTTTAAAGAAGATTCTAGGGGCTCTCACCTAGACTTCTACATCAGACTCAGGTTGGAGTGGGGAATCTGCCCTGTAAGGGCCTCCTCAGGTCATTCCCTCCCCATGCACATGAATGTTGGAGGGCCCTGGTGTCAGGAAAGGGCATGAACTCTCCTTGCTCCTCCTTCCTTTTCCCAGGCCTCAGGCTGCTTGCTTTTGTTTCACCCCTGCACAGAATTCAACCAATGTCGTCAACCACAGTGATAGGAATGATGGAGGAGGAAGGGAGAGGTGTAGTCCAATCTGTGCTTCGTGGAGTTTAGAGTCTTCTTTCCAAGAGGGTAGGGATTGTCCTCTATCTGCCACTCCCACCCCCACCCATTCAAGAGGCTTGTCTTTTCAGGCTTGTGTGGAAGAGGTCTAGAGGCTCAGATCCATCCACCAGCTTCTGAAGTTAACAGGAAACATCTCTGACAAAAATGCTTATTGATAGAAAAATGCTCAGTTTTAGGAAAGCAGCATAAGAAACAGTGAAGGCAAGAATTGCATGCATTTTTTTTAAAGATTTTATTTTTAAGGAATCTCTACACCCAATGTAAGGCTCAAACTCACAACCCTGAGATTGAGAGTCACATGCTCTCCCGACTGAGCCAGCCAGGCCCCCCAGAATTGGATGCGTTTGAAGAAATGATTCTAGTTTCTCTAAGAAGGTGTGCTGGAAGGTAACTGCCCAGGATCTGGGGAGGGCACCCCTGGGCTCCTTCCTCAGCATGGCCACTAACCAGTTAGGGTGTGACCTAGACCAAATCCCTTGATGCCTCTGTGGCTCCTCAGGACCTACTAAAAAACAATGTGTGTTTCAGCATTTTGAAAATGATAGTGAACTCTGCACATCCTTATTATTTTTCCAAGTATTTTGGTGGTTATTTTAAGGGGAACAATGTAGAAGAAACTGAGCCCTAGAGAAGTTTGGAGACTGGAGTTTGGCTCTGCTCCTAGCTGGCTGTGTGATATAGAGACCCTTCACTGGTCTGGTCCTTATAATCATCATTCCATAAAGGGAGGAAGGACTGCATAATATTCCGGCTGGGTTTTAGGACTTCCTGGGGCAGTCTAACTCGGATTCCAAGAGTGGGTTCTGCCAGAATTTCTGCTTGGTATATCCAGAACCCCCTTGAGTTCAGTTTGGGCTTCCCTGACCTCCGAAGCCCTGGCCTGGCCTTATAGGAGGTGGAGATTGGGCAGCAGGATCTCTGGTCAAGGGGGGCGTCGCTCTGGAGGCAGCCAGGGACAAATCCTGCAAGATTTGGGATGACAAATTGCTTAGGTCTCTGCAGCTTCAGTACTAGGAGGCCACCTTGTCCCCTTCCTGGGCAGACTTCTATGCGTCCAAAACATAAGACTCCTCCCTCAGCGATGCCTTCCTGGGATGGATATATCTGCAGTTAGTTGTGCCTTGTACCCGCTCTTTTTCCTTCCCCCGTCTCTGTCCTCGCCTCTCGTTGTTGTCCAGAGGGCCTGGGAAAGGGATCGAGAACCAGGAGGGGTGGGGTGGAGTGTGGGGGCGGGTGGGGCGTAAGGACTGGCGGTCTTCCCCGCGCTTGGGGTCTCCGAGTCCCTCCCGGCCGCTGCCGAGCAGGCTGGCAAGGGGGATGCTCTAGGCTTCCCGCACTGTGTTCGGGGAAGCGTGTTGGGACGGGGCTAATGATAATTAACACTTGGGGCGCGTTTTGTCTTCGAAGTGCTTTACAAACACGACCTAATTAGTCCGCGGGGAGGAGCGGCGCCACCGAAATGCTTGCTTGCTTTATTATTCATTTCTATACCGGCCGGAGCACGCAGCTCCGCTCGAGTGTTGGCGCAACACTCGATGCATTGGCTAACACGCTTGGCCTCCCAGACCCTTCCCCCAGACCCAGACCCAGCTCTTAGGGTGGGGTGGGGTTGGGGGGGCCGCCGCAAGGCCAAGTGCAACTCCGCCCAGTTCAGCCTCTTTTCACGCATCTCATTTAATCTCTGCCGCAGTCTGGAAAATTTTGTAGGCTCTGGGGCTCAGGAGGTTAAGCGACTTGTCCAAGACCACACAGCCCATAGCGAGGCACTGACACTCAAACCCAGCCCCGGAATCTTAAAGCTCCAGGTCTTCGCCACCTCCCAGGGCGCCTCCAGGGCCCAGCGCAGCTAGGTTCTGGGCATCCCACGGGGGATCGCAGCCTCTGGGCGCAGTGGCGAAGGCGGGCGAAGGCTGGTGGCTGGCGGCGGTGCGCGCGCGCTTCCCGGGCCGGCCGAAACTGTTGCCAGAGCAAAGCTCCTTGCTACACCTGAGCGGGGGACAGATGTGCATCAATATTTATTCGGAACTCCCAGGAAACCTGGATGAAGTGTAATTATCTCAGCTCAATCAGCTCGGATTAGCATAACATCAAGTCACCCAGCAGACGAAGGGTTTGATTTCGGGGATCAAAGCGCCGCGCTGTAGCCGCTGATTAATCGGGGAGAAGAGAGCCGCGAGAAGAAAGCTGTGCAGGCTCCGCGAGTCGCAGCTGCACCGCTTTGATGCGCGGATTGTGCCAAGTTAACTTTCTCGACTTTCCCGGCCGGCTCGGCACTCGCCCCCGCCGCTTCCCAGACCCGTTGCGCCCGCCGGGGCTCCGGCCTTCAGCGCCACCTCTCGGGCAGCAGGTCACGAGCTCCAGCGCCAACCGCGACCCCTGCCCATCCTGAGGCGTGCTGTGAAGCGGGGTGCTTATCCTTCGATTTTCTGCTCGGAGGTGCAGGGCGCTACCGGGCTTTTTCCGCGGGGACTCTGGCCGGACTCGTGCAAGGACCTCCACGTTCTCTTCGGGGAGCGCAGCAATGAACATTCTTCCGGCTGAGTGTCGGAGGGAAATGCCGGCGTTCAAGGCCTTCCCAGGCCGGCTCCAGCCAACCTTTCCCGCCCCACCTGCCCGGTGTCCACCCGCCACATAAAAAGTGCTCAGATTTTTTTTTAAATCTTTTTTAACGTTTATTTATTTTTGAGAGAGAGACAGAGCATGAACAGGGGAGGGTCAGAGAGAGAGGGAGACACAGAATCTGAAACAGGCTCCAGGCTCTGAGCTGTCAGCACAAAGCCCGACGCAGGGCTCGAACTCACGGACCGTGAGATCATGACCTGAGCCAAAGTCCGCGGCTTAACGACTGAGCCACCCAGGCGCCCCAAAAAGTGCTCACATTTTCTTAACTCGCCCATTTTCTTGATGGTGTACCTTTGCACAATCTATTTCCCTTACCTGGATACCCTTCTGCCCCCTTTTTCCCTAACAGACTCTGACATCTTGAACACTCAGCCCAAACGCATCTTGCCTGACGCTTCCAGTCACTTCCTGAGCGAGGGCAGCCTTTGAGGTGGTGCAGTGGCATTGTGCCGTCACCACTATCTGGGTGGCCCTCCTTCCCCACCCACTGCATCACTGCTTGGCACGGAGCGCCGGAAGGGCCTGGAGAGAACCTTTTTCTGGAGGACAGGATGCACAGCAGGGTTAGATTTCACCGATAATCTGTACCTCTAGCCTGCCAACTTCAAGACTCCCCCTTCTAATTTGCGCTGTCTCCCCTTCTCCCCCATCAGCGGTGCTGAGGGCAGGAACTCTGTCATGCCCATGTTTGTGTCCTGTAGGATACAGTCCTTGGCCCCAGACAGAGTGTATTTTACTCTTGCCCTTTTGCCAGTTCTGTTGACGTAACCAAGTCACTTGAGCTCCTGGCGAACTCAGACTGCCTGGCAGCAGAGGTCTTTGTGACCGTGATGTTCTGTGTTCTGTGGTCTTCCTTCATAAACCCTGTTCAGTGAAGCCACTCTCAGGGGCCAGTGGCCCAGTGGGTGTCAGAGAATCTTAGAATCTTAAGGTTGAAGGGAAGCTCACAGACCCCTTCCTCATCCTCTTGACAACCAGCCTACATCCTTTACTAGAGAGAATGGGGGAGTGGAACAGGGGTCCTGAGGGTCTGCCCTCGACTCACATGAGAGCTTGCTCAGCATGGTGGGGGCAGGGAAACTGGAGGACCCAAACGGCTACTCTTCAAGGCTCTCTCTGGCTGATAGGATGAAAGCATCTGCCATGGACACCGGGATTCTTCCCACTGGAAGCACCTGGAGAGCATGGGAGACCCAGAGGGTCCAAAGCTGACACATGTGTGTATGCATTGGGGTCCTTCTCTGGAGTCTATACTCCTTGAGGGCAGGGACTGTCTCTAAGTTATTTCCCACTGTGCCCTAGAATCAAATCTCGGTTCCTGGCACATAGGGACTCAATAAGTAGATGTGGAATAAATTAAAGAAGAAATGAACGCAAAAGGGAGGCAGGAAAGAAAGAAGGAAGGGAAGAAGGAGGGGAGGATTAAAAGATTACCTGTCCTGGCAGGGGGGCTGAGTCTTGAGAGTGGGTGGGCATGTGCCCAATACGCTGGCAGAAAGATGATTTATCTCCATTTCAAATCTCTGCCATGCAACATCGTGGATTTTTCTCTCCCCTTTAATTAAGAACTAAATATAGATCTTAATTAAGACACTGATGAATTTAATTTAGAGTGGCATTAGGGCCTTCACTTGCAGAGCTCAGTGCTGTGTTTGTATAATGTGGGATATGCGCTAAATGAGTGCTTGCTTGTTACCACCATAAATAATTCCCTTGCAAATCCCTTTTGAAGCGTTACTAACACTAATCTGCCCCCATCTAAAATGCTCTTGGACGCCCACTGCCTAGCCCCCTCTTTGTTTGTCTACCTCACAAGAAGGTCCCATCTCGTCCCCCCTGCTCTGACCAAGCTGGAATCCTCCCCTTTCCCCACTTCGGCTGCCTTGCTCACTTCTGTCTTTGTTCACACAAGTCCCTCTGCTGGGAACGCCTTGTCCTCAGTTCTCCCTCCCAGTCTGTCAGGAGAACTCCTCCCCTCCCATCAAGTTCAGCGCAAGTGCGTGGGGTCGATGAAGCCCTTTCTGCTCTGTCTCTCCTCCTCCTGATCTCTAAGCACACGAGCTGTGAGCTCCAAACTCCCAGAGGGTCCTGTTGATTCCAACACTGGTTCAGCCACATGCTGTTATCATTTCATCACTTGTGTTATCTCCATCGCCCCAACCGGGTTTGTGAGTGACAAGCATGGGGCCTGTGCACAGTAGGAGGAAGTCGTGACTGTGGTTTTCATCCATGGAGCTCAAGCAGCTAATGCTCCCATCTCAATCCTGGACGCCAGGCACAGTGCTGGGACCTGGGAGACGCTCACAATTTCTGCAGTGCATCAGGGCACAGCAAGGGTCGGCAAGTCCGCTTGTGTTGTGTGGACGGGGAAAGCATCACCTGGGCCCATTTCATTCATTGTTCAGGCTCTGGTCTGATGCCAAGAGGGTCAACATGGTGATTAAGAGCTGTGCCCTGGAGTCTGGCAGTCTGATCTAGGCTCTGTTACTTTATCTGTACATTAGGGTTGTCATGAGGCTAAGTGAGATGTTGCTTTCAGTGCCGTGGATGATGCATAGTAAGAGCCCAGGAAAGGGTAGTGGTGTGGATGACGGTGTTTGGTTGACACGCTAACTTAGTTGGAGATTGGGCAACTTGCACTGAAATGAAGGAGCAGAACGTATCGTTCATACTTGGTATACAGGGAAATTGGGGTACAGGGAGTGACTGGGATACATGGAGTTCCTGCCTCTTCTGGAACTCTGCGCTTTTTGTCCACATTGCCTGTGGCCCTGGGCTCTTCCCTGTGACATGAAGGAACAGGATAGAGCGATTTCACACAGTCCGCACTCCCACCCCCGCCTTGTTGTGTTGGGTGACTTAGCCCCCTGTCTTCCTCCTCTCTCTCTCTCTCCCTCGCATTCGTGCAATTGCATCGCAAGTGTCTAGAGAGTGGGGACTTTGATTTTCAAGCATGCGCCCTGCAGTGCCAGGCACACTGCTCTTTCATGTGGCAAGTGGTAGCTCTCTGTGATTTGAAGCACTGAATAATTTCCCCGAGCCTACTATCCTGCTCCGGGACAGCTCTTCTGGGCTCTGAACAAAAAAGGTTTGCCTTTTGAAATTTGTGGCTTCAGTTCCCTTCTTTCTCTCATTGCTAGCACAGATTGAACACAATCTGTGTGTGTCTAGACCCGCATTTCTCAACCTCAGTGCTACTGACATTTTGGGCCAGATTATTCTTTGTGGTGGTGGGGGTGGGGGTGCTGTCCTGTGCGCTGTAGGGTGTTTAACAGCAGCCCTGATCTCTACCCAATGACACCAGTAGCAAGTCCTCTCTCCCAGTTGTGACAACCCAGATGTCTCCAGACATTGCCAAATGTTCCCTGGGGGGCAAATTGTCCCCAACCCACAGCTTTACCCTAAGCACAGGCCATATGCATTATCTTATTTACCTACTTGCCAAACTTGTCATATAGATACTATCGTAATTCTCACTGTACAGATGAAGAAACAGACTGAGTAGGGATTCTGGAATCAGGCACAGTGTCAGTTGGAAGCTGGGCACACTCATTAATCTTTAGCCTGAGTTTCTCACCTATAACATGTAGACAATCATACTTTGCTCTCAGTGTTATTGTCAAGTTCTTAGCACTTTGCTTGACATCTGGTAAGTGTTCAATAGACGTTACCAAATATTCTCTTGTAGATGCACATTCGGAATCAACAAATATTTTTAATGCCTACTGTGTGCCAGTACTAGTAACAATATTTATTGAATAGTCATTATATGGAGACACTGTTTAAATGTATTAGCTCATTTGACCCTCATAGCAATCCTCCATGGTAAGTGTTATTCTTACGACGAACAGAAGCACAGAGAGTTAAGCAACTGGCTAGTAACCTGTGAGGCGGGGATTCGAACCCAAGACAGTGTTGCTCCAGAGCCCATGCTCTTTATTACCGCACCATGCGGTGGCACCAAGTTCTCAACGGCAACGTCCATGTTCATTTTGCTTATGAGCTCCGTCTCCAGAGACACTAGATCCGCAGCGTCCAGTTTGGTAGCCATCAGCCACGTGTGGCTATTTAAATTGAAATGAGTTAAAATGGGGGCACCTGGGTGGCTGACTTTTGGTTTCGGCTCAGGTCACGATCTCACGGTTTGTGAGTTTGAGCCCCGCATTGGATTCTGCACTGAGGGTGTGCAGCCTGCTTGTGACTCTCTCTCATTCTCTCTCTCTCTGCCCCTTCCTCAAAATAAATAAACTTTAAAAAGTCTTATTTAAAAAAGATAAAAATATAAAACGAATTAAAATGTAAAATTTAGGGGCTCCTGGGTGGCTCAGTCAGTTGAGCATCTGACTTTGGCCCAGGTCATGGTCTTGCGGTTCATGGGTTCAAGCCCCACATCAGGCTCTGTGCTGACAGCTCAGAGCCTGGAGCCTGCTTCAGATTCTGTGTCTCCTTCTCTCTCTTCCCCTCCCCCTTTCATGCTCTGTTTCTCAAAAATAAATACATGTAAAAAAATTTTTTTAATGTAAAATTTAGTTTCTCAGTCATACTAGCCACATTTCAAGTGCTCAGTGCTCCCCCGCCCCCCATCCTGTATTTAGTAGCTAGGGCATCCCAGATATTGAACACCCACATCATCACAGACAGCTGTATTGGACAGCACTATTCTAGGACTGTGGAAATGAATTGCTTTAAGAGTTTTTTAGTGTCCCTTTAGATAATTGGTGTCGATTAACTATTCTGTTTCCAGAATTGTACAGCCACCAGAGTAATTTGTTCGCTTTTTATTTTAATGGTGAGGTAGGGGAGAGGGGCAGAGAGACAGGGAGAGAGAGAATCCTGAGCATGCTCTGCGCTGACAGCAGTGAGCCCGATACAGGGTTCGAACTCATGAACTGTGAGATCATGACCAGAGCTGAAGTCGCACACTCAACCAACTGAGCCACACAGGCGTCCCAGTATTCTGTTCACTTAATGTTGATGAAGTCCCTACTGTGTGTCTGGAACAGTATTTGGGACTGAAAAATGGAAAGATAAATAAATAAATACAGTCCCTGCTGATAAGTGTAGTTTGTATTGTTAACATGCAGAGCTCAGTGCAGTGCTTGTGTTATGTATCTAGCAGCTAAATGAACCTGAGAGGGGCTTGCTTTGTGTAAGAGCCAAATGTCATGGAGCAGGTGCAGGGGCAAATAACTCAGAGTTGGGTTAGTGGTTTCCTAGATCAGGGACCTGGGGACCTTCCTTGAAGGACACTTGGTCATTCCTTAGGCAGGCCGAGACTGGTCAATGTTCTCTGGGTCTTGGAGATGCTCAAACTCCCTTTGGCTGCAATTTCTGCTGTTGAAACTTGCAGCGAAGAGGGTCTAGCTATTAGGGCAGATTGGTATTATTTAAGGGAGATTTTGTCAATTGGTAAAGAAGTTACATTCCGGGTGAATCCATAGTTGAGCATGATGAGTGGGTTTGGAAGAGAAGAGACAGAAAATATTAGGGTGTCACCTCTCCTTGCACCTCTGGAGATCCAGTGTCCTTCTTTACTGATTGTGAGCTGAGCCTGTCTCCCACCTCCCTGGAGCTCTCAACCTCCAATCCCCACTATGTCAGCTGACCCTGACCAATTGCCCATCTTCCTGCTCCCATTCAACACTCCCCTAGCTCAGAAATTTCTTGGTGATATTGGGAACAATGAGGCCTGACTCTGTTAGTTCAGAGCAAAATGCTTTTTTTTTTAAGGGTATTGCATTCCTGGTGATGTATGGATAAGTCAGGAGAGCAGAAGGAAAGTAGGGACAGAAGGAGAAGGTGAGGAGCTGGGACTCCAGAGAGGCTAGAGCCTTGAGGGACAGGAAGGTGGCTGGTACTGCTGGTACATGGGCTCATGGTCCTGCAGGGCCAGGCCCTGGCTCAGTCCCACCAGAGGAGAAACCCTGGGTGCTTGGCAGGGAGGGGAGAAGCCATCAGGGATGCCAGTGAGCGAGGGTCTGTGGAGAGCTTATCATTCTTGGGGACAAGAGAGGAATTAAATTTGGTTTCGTTTCATCCTTGCTGTCTTAGACAAGAGTGAGGCAGTGAGAGGGGCTTGAGGGAGAAGGTCCACTTGGGGTAACACTGGGGCCCAGACCCTGCAATGGTCATACAACAGATGAGTGGCTCCATCACTAGAACTGAGGATGTGTGTGTGTGTGTGCGTGTGCGTGTGCGTGTGTGTGTGTGTGTGTATCAGTTTTTCATTCCTTTAGCTGCCTAGTGGTGTTCCCTGATGTGCACGTAACTGTCACAGGTGGTTTAACCATTCACGCCCTTTGGGTTGTTTCCACTTTGGCTATTATTATTTTGTAATTAATAGACTTAATTTTTTAAATCAGTTTTAGGTTTACAGAGAGATTGAGTTGAAAATACAGAAAGTTCCCGTATATCTCCTCCACCCTCCCCCTCACACTTGTATTATTAACATCCTGCATTAGTGTGGCACAATGGTTACAGTTGAACCTGTATAGATATGTAATTATTTTTATTTTACTTATTAAAAAATTATTTTTTATGTTTATTTGTATTTTTGAGAGAGAGAGAGAGCGAGCGAGCATGAGTGGGGTAGGGACAGAGAGAGACAGAGGCACAGAATCTGAAGCATGCTCTAGGCTCTGAGCTTTCAGCACAGAGCCCAGTGTGGGACTTGAACTTATGGACCACAAGATTATGACCCAACCTGAAGTTGGAGGCTTAACTGGCTGGGCCACCCAGGCACCCCAATTTTATTTTTTTAACCTTTATTTTTATTTTTGAGAAAGCATGAGCTGGAGAGGGGCAGAGAGAGAGAGGGAGACACAGAATCCAAAGCAGGCTGTACGCTCTGAGCTGTTAGCACAGAGCCTGATTTGAGGTTCAAACCCACAAATCGTGAGATCATGACCCGAGCCGAAGTTGGCCACTTCACTGACTGAGCCACCCAGGCACCCCTTGATACATTTATTATTAACGAAAGTTCATAGTTTACGTTAGAGTTTATTCTTGACTTTGTACATTCTGTGGGTTTTGACAAATGTATGATGTTGTGCATCTATCATTATAGTATTACACACAGTAATTTCACTGCTCTAAAAATCCCCTGTGTTCCACCTACTTATTCCTCCCTCCCCCTGGCACGCACTGATCTTTTTACAATCTCCACAGTTATTTCCATTGCTTTTTTTTTTTAATCTTCTTTTTGGAGTTTTCTAGAAGTCTGCCCCATTGGATCTCTAGACTCGACCATGCCTAGCCATAGAGCCTTTTTGGTACTCAGGTACCATAGGATGCTGGTTCAGGAGTGTGTGAGCAGCCTGCACATGAATTTGAATTGTTTTCTTTTAAAGCCCAGCTATTGCTGGAACTGGCTGATCTAGCCCCAGTCCATTGGTTGAGCTGTGGCCTCAAGAGGACTTGGAGCTCCAGGCCCCGTTTGGGGGTGAGGGAGAGCAGGGCAGGGGAGAGAGTGGCTTCATCAACTGAGAGTTCAGCTCTGGGGTCTTTTCCAGCCCCGAGGCCCTTGGAGACCCCAAGCATTCAGCTCCCTTACAACTGAGCTTAGAAGCCAGCTGCCTGGGCCTTCTCCCTCCCAGTGCCGCTGGCTCAGCCTGGGGCTGCCTCCTGGCTTGTGGGCTCCCCCACTAAGTCCCACTTTCATTTATAAACAGACAGTAAAATAAGCAATTGATTTTTGGATATTACATAAGCTGAGTGAGGGAACGTTTAATAAGGAAAAGAGCAGAGGGAGGGGTCTGAATATCTTAAACTGAAAACTACAAAAAGCCTACCATTTCCAACCTAAACTGAAACAGCTTCAAACCTGCTATGATCAGAGAGAGTGCAGGTGGCCCCAGGCCCTTAAGAGAAGGCTGGCCCAGCCAACCAGGGCTCTGCCATGTCCCGCTGGAGGCTGAGCTAGGCAAGTCTTTTCTCTTTCCTCCCATTACACCTCCCGGGGTCACTCCTTATGTTCTCCAGGCCATTCTGCACCTCCACAGTGTTTCATGTGGTTCCCAAGCTACTTTGAGGCAGGCTGGGACTTCAGGCAGGGGACACACAGGATGTGAGGGTGGGAAGAGACCACAGTGACTGAAGTCAGCGCCTCTCATTGTACAGATAAAGGACCCCAGGTTGAGATAGTGCTGTTAGCATATAACAGGGACCGTAGCTCAGAGGTCCCAGTTCCTGGCCAGGGCCCATCTCTTGTCATCAGGTGAGATGATTAATGCATAGTGCTTTTCAGGGAGCCAACGATCGATACTGTTGTCAATACTATTGATGTTATATACACTCTTCATGAGGAAACTGGGCTTTGGCAAAGTGGCTCTCCCTTGCCCAGGCCTCTGGATTCCTGGTTTGCTGTTCTTGACTGTTCCATGTTTTCTTTAAGGTCCTGCTCATCTAACTCATTTCAGGTTGGGTGGGCTGTCCAGACCACGTTATTGATCGTGTGTGTGTGTGTGTGTGTGTGTGTGTGTGAGCATGCATGGGTGCATATGTGTGTGTGTGTGTGTGTAGGGTGGGGCAGTAATGGTATGGAAGGGTAGCTAACATTTGGCAGGAGGAGGGTGGAGGGTTAGTAAGGGTCTTGTAGTAAGGCCTCCCAAGCTGGGAAGATTCTCCTTTAGAACATATGGCCCTGAGAAGTCATGTGGGCACTAGTATAGCCTCTGTGCCCCCTTCTCTTAGACCGTCTCAGCTCTAGAGTCCAAAGAATGCTGGTGGACAGGCTATGAATCCCATGTCCTCCTCAAACCCCGAGTCCCATGAATGGGATCCCCAGAGACTGTAAAGGCTAGATGGGTGACCCTCCTTTTATGGTCTGTTGCTGGCCTGCTTTGAGGTCCTTGCTTGGGTTGGATTTTAGAGCCAGCAACTGAAAGGTACCCCTCCTGCTGGCCGGAGCCAGGGGGATATTCATCCTGCATCTGGTGGTGGTATGCTTTACATAGTAGCTAAATCCTTCCCTGGAGTCTTGGGTTCTCTTTAAGAAAAGATTTGGAAGTGTGAGAAAGCAGGAAAGTCTTGGTGACCTTTCACTAGGTTGTGGAGGTGGCAGGATGGCTCTTGTCCCGGCTGTTTGCACCCACATAGGACAATAAACAAGTGCTCAGTGATGCTCTGTGATGAGAAGTGGAGCCTGATTGAACACCCCAAGGGAGAGGGGCACGGACTGGCCTGAGCTCAGAGGCTGGGGTTGCTGGAAAGGCCCAGGCGAGGGTGTCAGCCTTTGCTCCATGGAAGACTCCAGATCTCTAGGCCCCGCACAAAGTCTTGGCCAGGTTGGGTTCTGGCCAGTCTAGAGCTCATCCTATCCTCCACGCTAAAGCTGGTACACTTCCCAGGAACTATAGCAGGGAGTGCAGGGAAGGAAGGCAGGCCTGGGGCTGGGTTTTAAAAAGCAACCTGGGGGTGCCTGGAGGGCTCAGTCGGTTAAGCGGCTGACTTCGGCTCAGGTCATGATCTCACTGGTTCGTGAGTTTGAGCCGTGTGTCGGGCTGTGTGCTGACAGCTCGGAGCCTGGAGCCTGCTTCGGATTCTATGTCTCCCTCTCTCTCTGCCCCTCCCCCATTCACACAGTCTCTCTCAAAAATAAATAAACATTTTAAAAAATTAAGAAAAAAAAAGCAACCTTGTTGTAGGAGTCAATGAAAAAGCCATACTTTTGAGAGCTTGTCTGTTCCCTTGCCAGGTCCTAATTTTCTGAGTGCTCAACAGGGATCCTCAGATTTTTATAAAGAAACCTACACTTTGGAGCCTGTGAGGGGCAGCTCTCCCTGACTTCCTTCCTTCCCTCCCTCTCTGCCTCCGGTGGTCTCACGGGGAGACTTTTCCTTTGAGGTCCCCTTTCCTTGTTTCTGAAATGGGGCTTTGTGGAGGGGAAAGACCAAGAGCAACTTCACCATACAAACAGCCACAGGGGCAGGAGAGAGGAAACCATCCCTTCTGGGTGCCCCCCACCACTTTGTTCTCTGTCTGAGGCATTGGGGGGGCCTTCCTGTTAACACTCCCCTGCTAGTTGGGGGCCATGCTGGCTCCCGCTCCTTTGGCTGGCCTAGGGATCCAAGCCGAGACTCAGGGAAGCCGCAGATGTGTATAGAAGATTCCAGGTTTGATCCTGGGTGGGGTGGGTGGGTCAAAACTGTCGGGGAGATGGATCCAGAATAGGCAAAGGGATGAGAAATATTTAAGACCGGGCACTTTGACCCTGTATCTCTCTCTCTTCCTCCAACCCTTGCATTTATTCAAGTAATTAAAGGCTAACTTGTTGCTTGATGTACCCTGGAAGGGAAATGTGGGAAAAGAGGAACCTGCAGCTGGAGAGGGGAGGAGCAGAGCAACGTCACCTTCCCGCATGTACATCACAGGCCCGTGATAGAGGGCGAGAGAGACCCCTGCCCTCCCCGGCCACCTCCCACACAACCGAAGCAGCACCGGGGCACCACTGCTGGCTTTATATTTAGCAGGTATCTTGGCACCACTTCAGGAGGGGTCTTTCTCCTTCTGCCCAGGGGTGGCCCAGGCTTCTGTGCCACCTTCAGCCCAAAGCTCATTGTCAGCTGACCCGAGGGCTATTACAAAGCTGTCAAGTCTCCCCACTTGGCTGCTTGTAAAGAGCACCCCCCTGGATCAAATCCCAGCTCCGTCCGGTTGTGGCTCCCCAGGGTGGGGGTGAAAGCCCCCATGGAGTAACCCCAGGGGAGGGCCGCTAGAGGACGCGGTCCTAGAGCATAAAGCGTGAGGACGCCCCCAGACCCAGGCTTGAGTTTTGTCCACATCCTGAACCGCAGCCTGGCGCATCTGCATTCTGTGTACACCCTGGGAGATGAAAGAGCACACACACTGCCAGCCCTCTGGCCCCTGGGCCTCTGAACTGAGGAAATGGCTGAATAATGAATGAGACCGGAGCACATCAGAGCGGTGGCCCTGGGGACAGTGCGGGCAGAAGGAGGGGCACGGACAGGTGGGGGGTGGCCTGGCACAGGAAGAGATGCCAGGAGCCTTGATGAGGGCCGTGGCCGCGGGTGTGGCCGTGGCCGTGGCTTCCGCTACAGGTCAGAGCTTTTGACTCACACAGAGGAAAGTGGCCACAAGAGCTTGTATGTGGATCGTGTTGAGGACCCTGGGCCTGTCACACATCTTACCTCCTGGTGCTGTCCCTCATGTCTCCCAGCCTTGAACCTCCTAGCAAAGAGTTTGGACTTTGTGGAGCTGTGGACTTGTGGACTTTGTGGAGCTGATTCAGCTCCTTTCTGAGATGGAGACCGCAGCACAGGAGATGTCTGGGGGGACATTTAGAGAGGGGCCAGATTCGCCAGGAGAGTGGTTGTGGGACACGTGACTCCTGGCGGGTGCTGGATAAGGGCAACTTGCATGGAAGTCCCAGAAGGGACCAAGGGTCCTCGGGGCATCCCCGCCAGATTCTTGATTGCTTCTGGTGATGAGACCCTCTCTTCTTTTGAGGCTGCGCCTTTCATTCAGCAGTTCAGTTACGCAGGCATCCAAGCGTGTGACCTGGGAGTCCCCTGCCCCTCATTTTCCCTGTCAACTCAATACTGTCCTTACACTTTCTGCACAGCCCAGAAGGGGCAGCAGTGTCCAAAACGCAGCCTGCAGAAATAAGGGGCACACCTTTGTTGGGCACTTGCCGTGTGTCTGACCCTTTTTCTCGTTGAGCCCACATGCCAGTTCAGATATGTGAGTATGGGCATCTCCCCTTTAAAGAGAAATGACTGAGGGACAGAGACACTGAGTAACTGGGCTCAAATTATACCACCAGTAATTAATGGGTGAGTTGGGGTCTGAACGTATGTGGTTGTGCTGGCTTGGAACTGGAGGGGCTTCTGGTCCTTTTGTTGGCTTTTCAGGGCCTTCCAGCCAGGTAGCTTGGCAGGTGCTGCCCACTTCCCAGTCCCTCAGCTGTCTTAAGCCCACTTGGCATAAAGCAACTCCTAGGGCATGGGTTGGGCCAGGGAACCTGCCTGGTCCTGGATCTCATTCCCGGGAATTCCCCCCACCCCCACTTCTTTGCAAAGTCTGGTGGAAACAGGTGGATGTCCCATATTTGTCAAGTGGGCAGGACCCACCTGATAGCCCTTGTCCCTGGTCTTGCTGCAGGGGTGTTTTGCCTAGGCTTTCTCCCTCTGCCAGCAGAGCCCCCAAAGCATGCAGGGGACCCTCCTCTCAGCTCAGAGCAGTTGGCCTATGCCCACCCTTTCACCCCATCTTTCAGGCAGGAGACAGCCTCTCTGGTCTCTGATTGCCCAGGGGCCTTCCTCTCCCCCAGGTCCTCCTCTGTGCTGGGTCCTTCCAGGCCTGCCCTGGCTGTTTGCCACAAATATCGGCCCCAGTCGGAGCCCAGCCGAAGCCTCTTTGCTTCGGGACAAAGCTGGGCATGGTGCATCCCAGTACCCCCAGCTTCGGCATACCTGACTTGGAGAGCTGGATTCAGGAGCCCCAGCTCTTGTCTTGGGAAAGAGCGTTCGGCAGAGCAGTTTTCGGCCTTGGTGGGAGCCAGCTGGGATCACCAGACAGCTGGGAATGTCTTAGAACGTTCTTTGTACATACGACACACCCAGGCCAGGAGGTGGGGGAGGCAGGGTGCAGACAGCCAGGCACCCCGCCTCCTTGGGCGGTGGGGCTGGCTCTGAACTGGCCTCAACAGACTGGACAGAGGCAGGACCACGTGGGCGCAAGCCTCCATGCCTGGAGATTCCCTCAACCCAAGTGCCTGTGTCACTACACCTCACAACAAATTTCACTGTCGTTCATGTTTTATTAGTATAAGTGCCTTAAAAGCAGATCAGAGATTCAACTAATTTGCTCATTAGTAAAAGGAAATTAGCCATTTGAGATCTGTTCTAATAAAATTAGCTTGGTGACAAACGCTTTGTTGCCATGTTTATTAGATTACCATACTTCCTGCATTTTAAAGGCCAGAGCAGTCCTCTGCAACTCTTCAGGGTATTCTCAGAGCTCCTCTCTGCCTTGTTTTTGTTCTTCCTTTCAGGCCTGTGGAGAATATTTTTTCCCCCTTTCAAGGCTAATTGGGAACGCCTGACCCAAATCTATGTTCTATTCACACATCCCACAAGCCCTCACTTGGAGCATGAGGTCTCTCTCCGGGCCCCTCTGCTGCTTCTTCCCAACCTCTTGGCTTGGCCCTGTCCCACCCAGGCCCCCACATCCCTGGCCCCTTAAGTTTCTATGTTGTTCTTCCTCAAATGGAGCCAGCATCTCTGTCACCCATTCCCCCCTGAATTCAGCCACAGGCTGGCCGCAGAAGCAGTGCCCATCTTCACCAACCCGCCCCCCCTCGCCAAACTCATTCCCCAGACTGCCAGGTGGGCCTTTTCACCGTGCCTTGCTTGGTCTCCCATCCTATGGAGACTTCTCTCTTATACTCCAGCTTAGGACCACCCTGGTTTCACCCAGTCCCCTGGGAGTAACCCACCCCCATTAGTGTGGTCAACGTACCTGTTGGCTTCCATCCTGCATGTGCTTGGCTGTCTGGTGCTCTGCTGGCATGCACGGAAGACTCCTTGAAGCATCCCATTATACTGTGAGCTGCCTGGAGGGCCCCACATGTGTCTGAGGCCAAGGGAAGGCGGTGGGGGCGTTGCATGGGGAGCTCCTGGTTGACCAGGATTTCATGATTTGGGAGCAAGCGCTCCCCAGCATTGCCACAGCACTCTGTTGCCCCCCACCCTCTTTTAGCAGCATCTCATCCTGCCCCATGTATCACTTTCATGACCGTCGTAAGCATTATTTACTCTGCACCAGGCACTGGGGGTGGTCGGCGCTTATGATGCATTCTTTCATTTTAATCTTCTGGATGACATTAGGAGGTAGACCACATGGTTATTCTGACTGTCAGGATACAGGGTCTGGTGTTGGAATGTTTCCTATAGCTGCCCTGCTGGTAAGCCTCAGAGTGAGAATGTGAACCCGGTCTTGGGTGTCTCCAAAGCACCTGACTCTAAGCGCCGGGCCACACGGTGCACTTGGGTAAGCGTTGCCCACCCATCCCGCAGAGTGGGTGTGAGCTTCCTGAAGCTGGGGTCTGGGACCTTCACAGTCCCTGGCACAGATGGAATGTGGTGGGTGCTCAGAAGCATTTATTGACTGTGCTGGTAGATGTTGGGAGAATGATTAGACAGCCCTACCTACTCCAGGTCAGATGCCTGTTAGAGGGGGCAGGGTGCCTAGGCCGGCCCAGGGGACCCCGAACGCTTTTCCTCCTCACCCTTTCCTGCCAGCAACCCCAGGCCCAGCCTCTGCCTGCCTCTCCCGGCTCCCTCCTCTTCTGGCACAAATCATTGGCTCAGACAGCAGCGATGGGTTTATCCCACAGGATGTGACTCTGAATATTAGAATGTCAGAAGCAGCAGCCTTCGCAATAAGTTGCTGTCAGAGAGGAAATAAAAGGGGGGTTGCAGTTCTTTATTTAATTTGGAGTGCACGGGCAACAGGCTGGGCCTGAGGACTGGCTGCTGTGTGCTCAGCAGCCTGGGGCACTGAACCCCAGGGGACTCAGCCCTTGCTGCCTACCCCCCTCGGCCCTCTGGTCACACCTTCCTCCAGCCCCGCCCTCCCAAGCCCTGCCCCCTTGAAGTCCTCAGCCAGCACTGTGGCTCCCTCCTTCCCTCTCCCCTCCTGCCCTGCCCAGCCCCCACTGCTCCTGCCTCCCTTGCTCCTAGTGTTATTAATAGTTATCCTTATTATGTCCTTATCCTCACTACCCTACCACTCCACTGTGGTAGACATGATTTCTCCTATTTTATTTTATTTTATTATTTTATTTTATTTTATTTTATTTTATTTTATTTTATTTTATTTT
>NC_064808.1:97362823-97407914 GCF_023721935.1 Panthera uncia
TTATTTTATTTTATTTTATTTTATTTTATTTTATTTTATTTTATTTTATTTTTTTAAGTTTATTTATTTTGAGAGAGGGGGTGGGGAGAGAGAATACCAAGCAGTCTCCGTGCTGTCAGCACAGAGCCCAACACAGGACTCGGTCTCATGAACCGTGAGATCATGACCTGAGCCGAAATGAAGAGTGGGACACTTAATTGACTGAGCCCCCCAGGCAGCCCAATTCCTTCTATTTTAAAGAAGGAAGGAAATTAAGGCTCAGAATGGCTGACCATCTTGGCCTTCTGACTGACATAAACGAAGACACAAAAGGAGGCCAGTAATGGTGGTTCAACAGTCCTTACTGAGCGCCTTCCACGGCCCCACTCCGGAAATACTGATGTCAAGAGACGCACCACTTGTGCCCTTGGAGTGGTTGAGAAGTGTGCCTGCTGAGCTCTTGTCCACAGGGGAGGGAGGTCCTGGGCAGGGGCTGAGGACCAGCCAGAGGACCCTGTGAGCGGGGCCCACCTGAGTGGTAAATATTTGGATCCGAATCTCTGTGTTTCTCATGGCAGTTAAATCTCCTTTCTTTGGTTGTGGCTCTGGATGGAGGCTGCAGGTGGGCAAAGGGCCCTGACAGAGACATTGTCCCTGTGTCCAGTGTGGGGCTTTTGCACCCTGCTGGTCCCAGCCCCCTTGGGAGAGGAGTTTGGAGTAAGGTCCCCAGGGATATATAGAGAGGATCAGGGGTTCGGAGTCAGGCTTATGAGGGTGCAAATCCAGGCCCATCAGCTGTGTGATGTCAGGCAAATTGTGTAACCTGCCAGGGCCTCAGAGTGCTCATATGGCCCCCACTTTTCAGGAGAGTTGTCATGATGAATGGAAGCATGAGTGGAGCTGAGAGGGAGGGATTTGGAGAGTGACGCTGACCCCCCAAAGGCAAGGCCCAGCCTGATTGCTAGCCAAACATAGGAAGGAGGCTGCTGGGCCTGAGCTTGGGAATCCTGTCTAGCCCTAGTCCCCTGCCTGGTGAATTAACCCCCTACAGGGAGAGCAGGGCTCCATGCAGGGTGGGACAGTCCTTCCTGGCTAGAGGCCCACTTCCCTGTGGAAGGAGGAGAAGATCCTCTAGGCTCCTAGACACTTCTGTGATCTCCCCCGTTTCCTGGTCTGCTCCGTCCTGAGCTGACCCTCATTAGTGCCGTTCTCAGCCTGGAGTCATGCCAGCCCTTCCCCCAACTGTTGAGTCTACAGGGCACGGCAGTGTGAGAGAAGGGGCATCGGGGTGCAGAGGGGAAGGTGTGAAGAAGAGGGAAGCTTTGTGAGCTGGGCAGTTCTTTACCTCTCTGAGCTTTTTCTGCATCTGGAGACTGTGGCTGCAAAGCCACTCCCACCTGGCGAGGCCCAGTGGCCTGATGTAAGGGTGAGTGTGGTGCCCAGCACATGGTGGGCACAGTTTCTCCTCCTTGAGAAGCAGCTCAGAGCTGAGGCTTTCAGGGCTCCCTCCACACCCCCAGAGCCCTCTGACCTTCCTTACCCTGCTCCCCCAAATCAAAAACAGAGTGGTGACAAGGCTTCAAAATCGGACATTGTTTTGATTCTGCCCCTTTCTCCCACTCCCCTCATCTGGGCCTCCCATTACAGCTTTGTTGGTACAATTCATGCTTCCCCACAGGTGTCTGAGGCTCTGTTCATTCTTCAGTAATTTTTTCTCTTTGTTCTTCAGATTGGATAGTGTCTATTGACTTATCTTTAAGTTCACAGATTCTTTCTTCTAACGTCTCAAATCTGCTATTGAGCTCATACAGCGAATTCTTATTTTTGTTACTGTATTTTCAATTCTACAGTTTCCATTAGGTTCTTTTTCATAGTTTCCATTTCCTTATTGAGATTCCCTACTTGGTAAGCCATTGTCATCATGCATTTCTTTAATTCCTTACATGCTGTTACAAGAATTGCTTAGAAGGCTTTGCCAAATCCAATATCTATACCTGCTTGGAGTTGGTTTCTATTGACTGTGTGTGTGTGTGTGTGTGTGTGTGTGTGTGTGTGTTTTCTTTCCTGAGTATAAGCTGCTTCCCTGTTTCTTTCCATGTCATAATTTTTTTGTTGAAAACTGGCAATTTTAGGTGATATGTTTTACAAACTTTTTTTTTACTTGAGAGGATTATTTTTATGGATTTTTTAAAGTAACTTATTTAGACTTAATCTGGGGAATCTGTCCCCCCAGTGGTACATGCTACTGATAACTCTACTCAGTTTTTAAAAAGACATTTTTATTTTTAACCTGGCTTCTAAGTGTTGTCTCCATATCTGCATAGCTTGGTGGTCAGCCAGTAATTGGTCTGAGGTGTGTGCCAAAGTCTTGAGCCAGAAAGGCATCCTCTATACAGTCTGGGAAGCCACATTCAAAGTACAGGTGGAGGGGCACCTGGGTGACTTCATGGGTTCACTGTCCGACTTTGGCTCAGGTCATGATCTTTACAGCTCATGGTTTTGAACCCCATGTTGGGCTCTATGCTGACTGCTCAGAGCCTGGAGCCTGCTTCAGATTCTGTCCGCATGTCTCTCTGCCTCTCCCCTGCTTGCACTCTATCTCTCTCTCAAAAATAAATAAATATTGAAAATAAAATAAACAAAGTACAGGTGGTTTTCAGGTCTTCCTGTTTTTACCTTCTGAGGGCATCCTGCTCTCATCTGCTAAGTGTGCAACTTCCAAAGATTCCAGACATCACTCCTGTCTGGAGTCCACTTTTCCAGCCCCTCTGTGGCTTTCTTGGTTCTGGATGCTTCCTGTTTGGTTTCTGGCTGATTTTCTGTTCTGTTGATTGCCCCAGTTGGGACTACAACCTCAGTCTGGCAGAGCTGTGGCTCCTTACCTTCTGTTCCAAACCTGCAGTGGCCGTTCTTGTTTTTAATGGTCAGCCCCACCCAGGAAGAACCACACCTGGGGGGTGAGGATGGGAGCAATCCCAGGCCGGACTCTCACTTTTCATACTAAGAGTTCAGCTTTTCATGAGCAGAGGCTTCTCAATTTGTTGTTTTGCCTTTGGTTGATTTTCAGAGCCCTAAATGGTTGTTTTGTTTTTGACTATTTTGTCTGAGATTTTGGGAAAGAGAATTTATTGGCCTCTTCATTCCACCATCACTGGAAATCTGCCTAGGTTTATCACCGTGTAACTTAAATATTAATTGCAAGTGATGAAGAACCCTCTATCTGTTCTGTGTTGTGAGCTTCTTGAGGCCTTGATGACCTGATTTTTTCTCATGACCAAACTGATCTGGAGATTTGTATGCCTGTCCTGAGCCCTGGCCGCTCCCCCAGAGTCCTTCTCTACATTGTCCATTCCAGGGGGGAGGGCCAGGCCCTGCACCAGCCAAGCTATTCCAAGACCTCGAACCGCTTCCCTCTGAGGGTCTGCCCATCAGCCTTACCTGAAGCATACCACTGATGAAAATGGAAGGGGTGGTTTCCATCGAGGACCCCTGAAATTGTGACCCTATGTCTTTATGGGGCTTGTTTCATGAGCACTCTCTTTGAAGGAGGACATCTGACCTATATTTCCCTGGTGGAGGGATGCTACTCCCAGAGGATTCCTTGGTCTTCACAGCCTCCAGGATCTCATGGTCTTCAGAGAAGCAGGTTTTGTTCTCCCCATACATCTCTCTAAAACACAGCTGACTTAAAACGTTCTTGTTTAAAGCCTTATTGGCTTGACACTTGCTATTAGAAAACATCTAAACCTTCTAGCCTGGCATTCAAAGTCCTTCATGATGTGGCCTCAGCTTACCCTTCTAGCCTTCACTCCTGTCAGGGTCCTTCACACTCTGTGCTTCACTCGAGGGAATTATTTGCTTGCTCTTTGGACACCTGCACCTTTACATATGCTGTTCCCTCTGGCTGGAATGCCTTTATCCCTTCTCTGTCTGGCAGGCACCGCCCTTTATGACCCATGTCGGTGGTCACCTTGTCTATTAACCCCTCTCTGATTCCTCCTGGCAGAGGATCTGTCCCTCCTCTGTCCTTCTCTTGTGCTCTTTTTTTGCCTGGGCTAGCCCACCATACTTGCCTACCAAATCCAGTATCTTCTTCTCCCACGTTTGCTTCTCCTCTATAGCCTGTGAGTATGCAGAGGGCAGGGGTAGTCTCCTGCTCATTGCTATATCCCAGTGTCTGGCACAGTGCTTGGCCCATGGTAGCTTCCTTATAAATGTTTGTTGAATGTGAGAATGACCTTTCCTGCTGGAAGTGAAGTCTCTTGATGGCACACTGTAGGTTTTCAAGTCTTTGGAGTATAATTTACAGTCTGATTATATTTGAATAGATCTACATGACAACATTCAATTAAATTTGATTTTTTATTATTTTGGGTGATTTTAACTTATTTAATATTTATTGTCAGTAGCATTGGGAGACTGTCTTCCCCAAACTCTATATTCAGGCTCTAGAATTGCTTAATTTAGTTTTGTCCATCTGTAGTAAATAGTTGTCTTTGAAGCCTAAAGAAACATCCTCCTGTGCCCTCACCCCCACCAACCCCACCTTTGCCCATTGAGATCAGGAGTCCTGGTGTCCCTTGCAGCCAGCATAGGCTTTTCTGTGACAGCTGGTGTGTGTGTGTGTGTGTGTGTGTGTGTGTGTGTGTGTGTGTGTGAGCATTTGTGTTTGGGAGGAGGGAACCTCATCCAGTGGTATGGGATCAGCTTGTTATTTTATTATTTCTTCTTTTAATAACCAAATTACTGATGCTGGCAAGTATTAAAGATTAATCCTGTAAATTCCTCTCTGAGCTGCAGTGATCCCTCAAACAGGCCCCTTCCTTGATGGAATACATTCCAGGAGGGAGGCTTTGGAATGAATCCCATCCTTGTGAGGAGAATCGGTGATTTTGGACTCCTGAGCTAACACCTGCCCTATCTGGGAGCTGAGGGAGCCGTGGGATATTCTCTGAGGCCCTGCTCCCTGCCCCCTCCTCTAAGCCAGTGACCCTCTGGGAGAAATGGTGAAGCTACTGGTTATCATACTTACCACTCAGAGGAAATGAAGCCAAGGGCAAGGTCAAGTGCTTTGAGAGGCTTGGTGCCTTGGGCTGGGACTCCCAGAGTTTTGGCTGTGTGAGGGCTCAGATATATCATCCCAGTCATTCTCCAGCTTCCACAGAGGTCCAAATCCAAACGGCCCCTAATAAAGAAAATTTGTCTCCAGGGATATTGATGGATTGGATAAAAGACACCCATCTGGCGTCCAGTTCTTGGAAAGAGGTGGACATTGCTCACTGTGCCCTGTGATGTCCCTTCTCACAGCACCTTCAGGACTCTGTGTCCCTAATTCTATATGCTTATCTGATTCCCACCAGAGTGTGAGCCCTTTGGAGCGGGAACTGTGTCTAATTTATTTTTATAATTCAGTACCTAACTCTGTGCCTACATTGTTGATTGGGCTCACTAAAGATTTATTGAATGAGAGAAAGAATGGGTGGGTTGGGGGACACGGTTCGGTTGGAGAAGGGGAGCAGGCGAGAGATCCTTGACTCTGTAAGTTAGGTAGGCATTGGCTCCTATGTCTGTCTGGTGACCCTCTTTGTTGCTTGTCCTTCCCAGGGTGCCTCATATACTCTGCTGCCCACTGTGCTCCTCTGGTTCTCACAGCAGCTTAGAGCTGAGGACAGGGTCCCTGACTGGTCTAGACTGAGGAGTGGGTCAGGTCAGGGTTCCAGTGGGGCATGGAACCAACACCTGGGCCTGAGAGGCAGCTGTAGCTATAGAGGCAGCTGTAGCTGTAGGAGCTGGGTCTTAGGTAGAGCCTACCAGGGAGGCAGCCACGAGTAGATAGCCCAATCACTCTTTCCTTCTACCTTCCAGCCCCTTCCCAGTGTTTCCTCTGGTGAATGAGGGAGTTTAGAGGGGTACAGTCCATGGAGGTGAGCCTCTTGGGTCACATGTGGTGGGAATAAGGAGGCTCTAGGATCAGGGAGGGAATTGGTGATGTCCAACACAGGGTACAGGGTGAGTTGAGAGTGTCCAGCTTGGGGAGATGTGTGGGTCCTCTGGCCTCACCTCATATGCTGGCTGGGCTAGGCTGGAGATGGGCACGTGTGGCCCTTGAGACCCTGTCCCAGGAGTGCAGAACTGTAACCCAAATCATCCAGCTCCCAGCCCACCCCTCACCTGGCCTTCCCGGTCTCTGACTCCATGACCCAGCAGAGTTTTTCTCTTTCTCTCTGTCTTATTAAAGGCCGTCTACCCCAGGCGAGAGAGACAGCTGCCTGTCGATAAAACACCAATAGCCTCGTACTCTTCTAATCAATACTGGAGTGGAGAGGGAAACCGTTAGTGGCTTTTTATCTTCCAAGGAGTGGGCTGTCTTTTGTGCAGGGCAGAGGTGGAAGGCACCTGGCTGGGGACAATCATAAGTCAAAAGCAAGTGACTTCTAGGTCTTGTGACATTGATGGATGTATGGAGAGTTGGTATCTGGGTGTGCTTAGGGGTCGGGATTGGGAGGGGAGGCAAACTGAGACCCTTGTCCTAAGGGAGTGAGTTTAAGAATTGAGGGAGGGAGACAGGCCTCAGGTTGCAGGGACTGATGGCTTTTCTTGGCCCACCCCAGGCTTGGCTGTGAGTTCCTCAATCACAGAGGGCAGGACTTTAGAGTGTGAAGAGACTTAGCAATCTATGGACAAAATCCCTCATTTTACAGGGGGAGACACGGGGGTTTCTGAAAGCAATGACTTTCCCAAGGTCACACAGGGTGTCCACAGCAATGCCACGACACTATCTCATGAACTCCTCTTCATAAGCCTATCAAGTGGGCTCTATTCAACCTGTTTTATGGCTGTGGAGGTAGAGGCTCAGAGAAGCCAAGTCACCGTTTCAAGGTCACACAGCCAGTAAGCAGAGAAGTCCAGGACTGTCTGGCTTTGCAGTCCCTGGCCTCCCACCAGATGTATTGAGACAGTCTTGCCGGGCCACCCTGGGGCCATCTCGTCATCTCACGCTCTGTGAGCAGAGCATGGATCTTTATTTTGACAACATCACTAATTGCTACTGTCTGTCTGAGGTGGCCCTGCTCTGTGTTTGGGATAATGCATGAGGGCCGGCCTAGGGATAATTAATGGGCTCTATCCTCCTCTCTTCTGCTCAACTGAACTCAATTGGGGTGATTTTCATTAGTCCATCTGGAGGTCTTATCCCACACAGGGCTGGGAGGCAAATGGGATGGTCGTATCCCAGGGTCACCTGGGTCTCCCACGGCGCGGCGAGTGACCGACACAGGTCACCATGGTGAGGGGCTGGCTGACGTAGAAATCCTCCGCTCTCCGAGGAGCAGGAAGACGTTGACCTGCTCTGGGCCAGTGCGTGTGCCTGGAGCAGCTGTGCCTCGCCCTCCGGCCCTCCCGGAGGCCTAGAGCCGGGAGGCTCTGAGCTGAAAGGGTTGAACTTGCTTTCTAATGTTCAGACCCTTTCTGCAGCTCCCTTTCTCCCCCACGCCCTCAGCCGGTCTTTCCTTGCACACCTCCAGGGGTAGGAAGCTCACTATTGCTACAGCAGAACTTTCCCATCAGTGTGTTTATAAGTTCTGCCCCTGCCACGGGCTGCCATGAGGGTGGTCAGAGTCCTGTTGCCGGTTTCCTACTTGGGCAACCTCATCCATTCCTTTCCCCCTGTGGGTGGTACAGGTATGTTCAGTTTCTAGGTGAGTCACGATGTGAACAAAAAACACTGCTGTGTGACATGTTTGTCAGCCCCAACTTCTGGGTCCTCACCTGGGGCCAAAAACATCTTTTTTTCCCTACAGTTCTCAACAACAGAATGAATTCCACACGTTTTGGGTCAAACGGTCAAGTCCAATCTCTAACAGCTCTTTAAATATTGGATACTTTGTCCTTGTGACTCTTCTATAGGTAAATGCACCCAATTCCTTCAATCCCTCTCTACCATCATTTGAAGCCCGTCTGCATCCTGGTCACCCTCCCCTGTCCAGATCTCTCTAGAGCACTCACCACTGAACGCAGTTCCCAGGGGAGGGCTTTCTCTTCAGAGACTGGGCTCTGCAGAGCTCTAGGCTCTAGTGACACTGCAAGTAAACAGCAGTCATCAGAGTCGATTTAACATTGATATTTTTATCACATATCATCTCCCTCATTTTGGACCTTGTGTCTCCATGAAGGCAGCCCACATCCGCTAGCTTGGCTGGCGACCCCTTCACAATGCTGACTCTGTGCTGTCTGGAAGTCCTCTCTACAAGGAGTAGGTGAGACCTTCTTCTAGGACCATTATCCTTGAGATGCCCACAGAGGCCGTTACCACCCTCCACTCTGTGCCCTTAATAGAGAAAACCTAACCAGCAAACATCTTCTGTGCAGTTGCTATGGGCTCAGCCTTTTGCTAATTCAGAAAAAAAAGGAAGCAGCATGGCTTCTGCTCCCATGAAGAGAGACCCATAAGAGTGATGTTGGTCATGTGAGTGTCCTTTGATGGCAGAGGTCTCTCTGCCTTGGGTTCCTGCTCAGATTCTGTCCTTCCTTCTTCCTGCTGTCCTTGGTGTTCTGCCTCTTACACCCTGGAGTTCTGTACTCTCTCTTTTCTCTGTCACATTGCCCATGCATCATGGCTTAGCCCTGGGGGTGACGCACGGGGGAAGAACAGGGAAGGTGCAAAGGTCTAACCAACTCTTGTCCAACATCCTCAAGGCAGGTCGTCATCCATCCCCCCCCCCCCCCCCGCCATCCAGGTAGGTTGAAGTAGTTCAAATCAAGTTGGTGGTCACATGCTGGGGAGAAGGGTCTGTCCTATTGGCCTTCAGAGGATGGTCGTCTGTTGGTCCATGACCCACACTGGATTCTGATCGCTGCACACTGGATGCCCGCTGCCAGGGCACAGGGCTTGTGCGGGTCCTAACCCAGGCTCTAGGCTTGTTAGCTGTGTGCCCTCAGGAAAGCTGCTTGACATCTCCCAACCTCAGCGTCAAAGTCCGGAATACAGGGGTGTGATTTCCCTCCGCCACAACTGACGTGAAACTTTAAGAAGATACCATGTGATCTGCTCACATAGTGCCGGATGTGTTTCAAAGCCGCAACTGGGTTTTTATTGGCTTTTTGCTACTAGTGGTGAAATGAACACTTTCCAGGGGGAGAAGCTTGGGCAATGTGGGAAGGACTGGGGGGAGGGTGGTCACTGTACGGTGTCTATCCCAAGGGGCTGCCCCTTTCGCGGCTGTCCTCCCTGGTCTTTGTTGCAGCCTGGCCTGCCGGGGGGCCGAGAGCTGGAGACTCTTCGGAGCTGCTGCTGCTGCTGGTGACGCCTCAGGTCCTGCAGGGAGCTGTCGACTCTGCCCCCAGCTCTAGGCTCTAGTGACACTGCAAGTAAACAGCAGTTGTCAGAGTCGATTTAACGTTGATATTTTTATCACATATCAGGGCCTGGCGCCATGGCAAGGAATGACAGAAGCAGAATGCTAAATAATTTCTCTAAATAATGTAGGCTCCCTGGGCTGCCTGCAGGGAGGAGGAGCTGGGGGAGAGAGTGGGGACGCTGGTTTGGTTTTAGTTCCTCATCCCCCGGGCTTGCCGCTGACAGCCCTCCCGGGTGAGTGGACGGGACCACAGGGCAGCAGACGTGGGTGGGAATAGAGGCCGAGGGGAGACAGAGTCAGGGAAGGGGAGAGAGCAAGAGGGTCAGACTCCATAAATACTTGTTGATTTGATTTGAAAAAGGGAGGAAAGGAAGGACAGAGAGGTGGAGGCAGAGCCTGAGAGAGTTAGAGACTGCGGAGGGGAGGAGAGGAGGAGGTACAGATGGAGAGAGACCGAGGGAGCAGGGGAAGGCAAGGAGAGGGCAATGGAAAAGACAGACATGGATGCGAGAGACGGTGACCCAAGCTGGAGTTGCCAGGGGAGCAGGGGGCTTGGTGAGGGGGCCAGGGAGGGAGGGAGGGGCAGAGACAGGGCATGGGGGCCAGCCGGACACCCCAGAGGGCAACAGCAACAGTGCTAGACAGGCCAGGGCCCCAGAGGGTGAGACCTTCTTATTTGCACACCTCAGTCCTTCTAATCCCCTTGTCTCCCGACTGCCTGCTTCCTTCTAAGGGCACAGAGTTTTTCCTCTGGGCTTTGGGGGAGGCAGGGAGGTCAGGGCTGTGTGGGTTCAAAGTCATCCCAAACTGCCCGAGCCGTCTGTGGGGGAAGCCACACATCCACACAGCCCAGCAGCCGGGATGACGAAGTCCTGCTGGGGAGGGACTGGAGTGGAGGACTCGTCCCCTGGGAGGGGCTGGCCCCCTTGTCCCCCTGGCTGCTGACAGTTCCAGGAAGGACTTCCAAGGGCATCTTGTTTCACAACAATGCTTTCAGTCTCCAGCCTCCCTCTGGAGAGCTGACAAGGGAGTATTGTGCTCCTTTCTCCAATTCCAGTCCCTGGTGAAGCGCTGGAATGTATTAGGGGGTCGATGCATTGTTCCAGAATGAACGAAGGAGTAAAGGAACCATCTCAATGAAGGGGACATCAGAGATGTAGAGAGGTTAAATGACCCTGCCCACAGCACGTTTGTGACAGACCCAGGACCCCCAGGCCCTGCTCCTCAGTAACAATGTCTGGAGCCTGGAGGAGACTTTGGACCACACCCCTGTTTACAAACGGGTAGGTGAGGGTGGAGCCCTGATCAGTCTAGGCTGTGGCTGCGTCCTTCTAGAAAAGTCTGTCTTCCTCCCTCCCCACTTTCTCTCTCTTCCTCAGCCATCTTCCTCTCCTGTGCCAATCCAATCTGCCAGGGAAACATTGTGACGAATTCTGACAGAGACCGAGTGGCCAGCCATACCCCGCCAAAGCTCTCGTTCACTCCATCCTTGGCTGCCACCTGGGAGTGGTAATGCTGCAGTAGCAAGAGCCCCCCAATCCCAGCGGCTTGTCCCAGTAATGGTGACTGTCCCTCCTGCATGGAACATGTGGCATCTGCCTCCATCTTCGTCCTCGTGCCGAGGGCTCCCCGGTTGCTGGGACCGTCAGTGCCCACACAGGAGAATCCTTCAAACTCCTGGCCTCTCCTTCCTCACATATCTGCACATATATACTGGCCTTTGTCCTTGCTCTACTTTTGGCAGTCACCCCCATAGTGACCTCTGGATCTCATTGCCCAGAATTGCCCCCTACCTTGAAATCCTACATCGTACATCTGTGCTTTGACCACAACTTCCCATCAACTGAGTTCTCTCTTGTGCTCTCTCTTTTTTTTTTTTTTACAGTGTGTTTGTTTTGTTTTATTTTGTTTTCTTCACTCTTTGAGGGTCCCTTGATTTCTTTAACTTCCCTGCCCTCATTTCCTTTCCTATCCAGCTTAAATTCTCTGGCCCGCTATTTAACCACTGTATTAGGGTTCTGCAGAGGAACATACCCAATGGGACACTGTATCTGTATATCTATATCCATATTTATGTAAGAGATTTATAAGGAATTGGCTTATGCAATTATGGAGGCTGAGAAATCCCCAAATCTGCAGTCAGGAGGCTGGAGACCCAGGAGAGACGATGGTATAGTTGTAGCCTGAAAGCCAACAGGCTCAAGACCGAGGGAGAGCTGATGCTTAAGTTCCAGTCTGAAAGAAGGAAAGAACCATAGCCCTGCCTTGAAGATCGTCAGGTAGGAGTTTTCCTCTACTCTTGGGAGGGTCAGTCTTTATGTTCCATTCAGGCCTTCAACTGATTGGACGAGGCCCACCCTCGTTGAGGGGGGCAACCTGCTTTACTCACACTGCTCATGCAGATGTTAATCTCATCTACAAACACCCTTGTGGACACACCCAGAATAATGTTTAGCCAAATGTCAGGGCACTCTGTGACCCAGTCAATTTTACATGTAGAATTAAACAACTCGACCACCCTTTTGCAATATCCTCAGATCAATTTTACATGTAGAATTAAACAACTCGACCACCCTTTTGCAATATCCTCAGATCAATTTTACATGTAGAATTAAACAACTCGACCACCCTTCTGCAATATCCTCAGATCCTTTGCTCCATTGTTTCTGTCTCATGACCTGGAAAAACTCTAAACCCTGGATCAATCCAATGGTCTCCTTTCTCCATTCCTCAGTCTGGGGTGACGAGTGCCCCTGGTCACATGCACACATGCACACGCATGTGCACACACGTGTACACACACACACACACACACGTTGCTGAGCACACTCGCACTTCACCTTGGCTGTCTCTGGTTCTCTCAGCAATCTTCCTCTGATTCCTCAGGTAGTCCTCTTTCCATTTCTTCAAGAAGCTGTCTCCGGCTTCCTTCACTGCTCTTGAACTTCCCCAACACCACATCCTCTTTTCCCTTCCCATCCCACCTCTGGTGCCACTGAGACAGCAGCAGCCCCTCCCTCCACTGTGGTGCCTTCAACAAACTTCTCCCTCCCCCATCCCGGTGTCGTCCATCTGTATCTGAGCTTTTCCTGGGTCTTTCTGTCCCTGCGGACTGGGGACCAACTTTTCTGTGTCCTGCCAGGACTCTATCTCGCCATCAGTGAGCAACTTTCTCTGCTAAAACTACAAGCACCCCGTCCCTGTCTGGATCTATCATGTATCATTTAAGTTCTTTTTGTTGTTGTTGTTGGAAAGTACCATATTCATACTTTTATTTTTTAACATTTATTTTTGAGAGAGACAGAGTGTGAACAGGGAAGGGGCAGAGAGAGAGGGAGACAGAATCTGAAGCAGGCTCCAGGCTCAGAGCTGTCAGCACAGAGCCCGACGCGGGGCCCAAACTCACGAAACGCGAGATCATGACCTGAGCCGAAGTCAGAAGCTCAACTGATGGGGCCAGGCGCCCCATCCCAAGCAGCATTTAAGCATATACATCTCTCATACACAAACAAACATACCGCCCTCTCTGACTTCGCCCACCTCCCTGTTTATTGCCCATCTCTCCTTTCTCCTATGGAGCCAGACTTTTTGAAACACTGTCATAATTTTCTATTTGTATTCTATTCACTGTGTTGGCATCAATTTCCTCCATCAGTCCTCTGAGGCCACCTGTGACCTGCTCGTGTCACTAAATGCGACGGGCAGGTTTAGCTCTTACTCTGCTTGACTTGTCTCCATCATCCCACCTAGCTGGCCACACCTTCTGGAAATGCTCTCTTTCCCGTGGTGCAATTTTCTTTGATTCCCTTTCTACCACTCTGACTGCCTGCTTCTTCGTGGTCTGAGTTGTAAACTCCTTTTCCTGCCTGTTTCCTTAAATTTTGCTATTTCTCAGTGTTGAGTTTTCTGCCTCCTTCACTTTTACTTGATAAGTTCTCTCTGGGTGCTTGAGGCCCATCCCAAGGCTTCCACTTTGGTCTATCAGCTGGTGGCTCTGGCACCTTCTACCCTGGTCCCTGTGGGTCAGCCTCTGTAGCTGATCTTCCGGACTTAACTCACCATCCCCCCTCCCTTCCCAACAAACACGCTCCCCTCCTGTATCCCTCACCTGGTGAATCCGTTCATTCAGCACGTACTTTCTGCATGCCTGCTGTGTGCCAGGCAGTGCTCTAGGCTCTGGGCACCCTCTCCCCTGCTGCCCGTGCCAGAAACCCTGAAGTCAGCTTTCACTGCATCCCCTAAAACACTGGATCCTGCCAAATCTACATCTGCAGACACTCATCAGTGCTTTCTTTCCCTCCATCCCTGCTGCCTCCTGGATTGCTACCTTAGCTCCCAAATCTGTATGCCGCTTTCCAGTCCTGCCCACTCCAAGGCTCTGCCTCTGTTAAGACTAGAGAATTCTTGGCACTCCATTGCTCCAAACCCTGTAGTAGATTCCCTTTGCTCTCAGGCTCCCAGGCACCTGAATACTCACCTGCCTTTGTGTGGTATGGCCTCTGTTGGTTTCTGCAACCTCATCTCTTGTGGTTTGCCCTACCCTGGTCTATACTGCACCCGCCATGAAATACATGTGGCCCCAGTCGTGCCATGCTGTCTCCTCTTCCTGGAATGCCCTGTCTCCCCATCTTTGTCTGTGAACCTTCATAGCTCAGGTAATACATTTAGAGGTCCTTTTTCTCAAAAAGCTCCTGGGAGCACCACAGCAGGGAGGGGGCGGCCTGGACTCAGCTGCTGCCTGGGAGCAGACACCTACCTGGGTCCCTTGGAAGGAGGACTTGGCCCAAGGTGACTGGGGAGCAGGACAGCCAGGCCTCGGTGGCAGGTCCTACCTACCCCTCTGAGCCAGGCAGGCTCTCACATTCCCTCCCCAGCACTGCTTCTTCCTGGAGCCACACCTGTCTTCCCTTGATCCTGTACCCAGGCCCCAAGGAGACCACCTCTGAGCCTCAAACGGTGCTTGAGTGGGGGCCGAGAGGCCGCTGGGTATGATGGGAAGGCTGTGAAGAAGAGGCTTGTCCCAACGTTGCCACCTGCCAACTCTTGACAGTTGCTTCTGGGCCTTTCGTGCTTCCCAAGAAACCCGCCACATGGGCTGCTGTGGGGGCCAGTGGGGTAAAAGGTGCAAAACTGCTTACTCTGTGGGTTGTACATGCAACGCAAGTAGTAAGGTTGGTAAGAGAGGCCAGGCTTTGTGAAAGCCTCTGTGGAGCTAGTGCACTGGTCAAAAGGTGAGTCCTGGTCAGACCTGTGTACCGTCAGCAGGTACATGTGGTGGGGGTTGGTGAGAGAGTATCCCCCAAAAGGGAATTGTCCCCCTCTTGTGTCCTTCGGTGTTGGGACTTTTTGGATGTGCCTGTGAGGGACGAGGGGCCCCTGGCTAGTTTCAAGAGGGAGGGAGAGAAGGGAAGGGAGTCCAGGAAAAGGTGACTATGATTTGGAGAGCCCTGGGTAGGGGGACACAGAGGATGGAGACCTGTGAAGCCGGCCAAGCTGATGCCAGGACTCAGCTGTGCCAGAGTTTTAAACTGGTGGCTTATAGTCGAGTGTTTAAAGCAGTTTATTTGTGGTGCCAACTCCTCTTGGATGATTTTCCCTAAATGTTTTATGTTTTGTACTTGTGCCCAGAGGCAGTTTTATGTGGTAGGGGCACTTCTGTCAATCTGTCACCATGAATGATTAGAGGAAGCAGGGAGGAGAGGGAGGGAGCAGATCGAGAGGAGGAGGAGCCTGCATCCTCCTGAGGGAGGTCTGTGCACTGCCCACCAGTCAGGCAGATTGTCTGGTGGTCAGTCCCCCCGCTGGACTCAGAGCCCTTACGCTCCCTGAATACAGCTGGATGGGGGTGCCTGAAGAAGAGTGGTTGGTGATTTTGCCTTCGGGGTGTTTAGGATTGAATGACAGGTCTCGCTCTCTCTGACACACACACACACACACACACACACACACACACACACACACAAGGCTTGGGTGCAAGCTAGCCTTACCCGCCAGTGGTTTTCCTACAGGGCACCACTTCAGGCATTTCCAGAAGATTCTCCATCATGGCACCTCGCCTCTATCTTATTACCTGGAATTCCTTTTCCTGTAAGCAGTGACTTTCCTCAGATCTTAGGTCAGCTCCTTAGAGGCCATGGCAAGCACTGACAGGGCACACTGCCCAATCTGGGAGGAGGGCAGGCCTCTGGCCCTGGGCTCCTCTCTCTTTGGTTCATGACTTAAGTGCTTTGGTGCTGAGCGGCAGCCCCTCCAAGCTAGGAGCCAGCTCAGTACAGCTTCTAGATCTCTCAGAGGGCTGCATCCAAAGGTCAGAACATAAGCTCCTGGAGGCACAGGCTTGTATCTGGTAAGTTTAGTGCCCAGAATCATGCCTGGCATATCGTCAGCAGAGAGTAAATATTTGTTGGATGACTGAGGGAATGAAGCCCTTTCAGGATTCCAGAGTTGAGGTTTCACTTTGTGAACAGGCTCTTTTATTTATTTATTTTTTTAATGTTTCTATTTATTTTTTAAGAGAGACAGTGTGTGAGTGGGGGAGGGTCAGAGAGAGAGAGAGAGAGAACCCAAAGCAGGCTCCAGGCTCCAAGCTGTCAACACAGAGCCCAATGTGGGGCTTGAACCCACAGACTGTGAGATCATGACCTGAGTGGAAGTCGGATGCTTAATAACTGACTGAGCCCCCCAGGCGCCCCTGTGAACAGGCTCTTTTAAAATGCAGATGCTCAAGTGAAAGGCGGGGCACTGAGTCATGGAGAGTGGCCAGATGTATCCTGGTGAGAATCTCAGTTTTGCCGAAGACTGTGTGTGCCTCAGTCTCCTCACCTGTAAAATGGCCTTCCAGACTACTGGTATAGATTCAAACGAGTCAGTTGGGAGAGAGAAGGAGGCACATGAGAAACCTAAACAGAGGTGGGACTGGGCAGAAGGAAGCTTAATCTCAGTAAACGCTTGCGGCTAGCTGGGCTGGACTTTCCACCCCTGGCTGGCTTGGGGGGCCAAAGCCAGTTCTGAGGTCTCAGTCACGCAATAGTGGGGGGTCTGATGTTCACCAGTGACCCCTTAATGGGAACTGTTTCCTCTTCCCTGTTATTAGTCAGATCTCCCTGCCCGTTCAGGAGTTTGCAAGAGCATCCTTGACTTTCTGACAGGGGACAGGAGTTTTCATGAAGTGTCCAGGAGAAAGGAGAATTATGTGGTGGAGTAGAGATGACCTGTGAGGAGCTTACACAGGGTACCACAAGCCTGGGGAAATGCACAGATCACTGAGGACCCATCTTACCCCAGACACACTTGCTTGAGCTAGAAATCTCTGAGAGATTTCCATGGAAGATACTACTTTCCCATTTTGCAGCTGATAAAACTGAAGACCAGAGCAGGGAAGGAGATGTGTAAGTTTGATGCCCTCCAGTCCCTGGGAAATGTGTTTCCCAGCTGAAGGGACCATAAAGCTAAAAAACCAAATGGCCATTTGGGAGCTGTGGTCACCAAGAGGCCAGTCCTTCTAGATCAGTTAGAAAGACTGTGAACAGTAGGGACAGGGACACAGGGGTTCAGGCTCACCCTGAACTCTGGCAGCCACAGTGGGGGGAGCAACAGATTGGTGTGGGGCAGGGGCAGGATCCTAGGAGACGGTGAGCAGGGCTGGAGCCAGATGCTGTTAGGACTGTCACCAGGTCCACCTGTCCCCAAATCCAGAATGGCCTCATGACTGTGTCCCCAGCAATGCAGTAGGAGTCATCCCGACCCAGGGGTCCAGGATCTGGGAAACAGTGTATACTCTCTGCTTGTTGGGTGTGGGGCTTTGGGCTCACGCATCTGGGTCCCCGTTTGCAGGATGCCAGGATCTCTGGGAGAGGTTCCCTGTCAGGAAGGGAGTCTGGACGGGCGGAAAAGGCAGGACTGGAAAGGGCTTCTTTCGACCAGAGGTCTGGCTGAACAGCCCAGAGTGGGCAGTGTGTCTGAGAAGTACAAAATGCAGTCCTGGTGGAGGTAAAGTGTATCCTCGACAGGACCAGCTACATCATCTGTGGGATCCCTCGGTGTAAAATGAACATGTGGAGCCGCTTGTTCAAAAAATGATTGAGAATTTCAACACGGTGACAGCAGACGAGTCAACAAAGCATGGGACCCTGTGAGCGTGGGGGCTCCGTGTGAGTCACCGTCAACCATCCAGCACCGGTCTCCAGCCGAGGCCAGAAGGATAGGGGGGCGTTGGGTGACACTCCTTGGAGCTGAGGAGGGGCCCCCTCTTTTCTTGAGGGGCTTCGATTTGCCCTGCAAGTCCTTAGTTTGTCTGGGGCTAGGAAACACTTTGCTTGCAGACCTACCTCCCCAAAGGGGCTGGGGGCCTGGAGTGGGGACGGAGGAATGAATATGGGTGTCAGTGAGGGGAGGGGGCTGCTTCCTTACTGAGCAGATTCTGAGGGAAGTCTCCCCACCTCCACTCAGCACTGCTCCCTCCCCACCCCAAAGGCAGCACAAGGTAATAGTTTTCGACACATTTCATTGAAATATAATAAAATATTTGCATGGCGTTATTAGATAAATAAGGGTTGACTTGAGGCAGTGCTTATTGGGAAATGTGATATGAAAATTCATTTAATATGAAAGAACGTGGAAGCTTAAGTTTATGGTAATGGATTGATTGCAGATAGTATCTAATAACTCCATACAAATATATTTCAATCACAATATCCGCTGGGGTGGTCCTCGGCTCCAGAGGCGGACGGGGCAATTGTACGCCTGACCTCTCTTCCGGGCCAGATTAGAATTAATTAATTGCTAATATTGTGACATTACTTTTGTAATTAAGAAGCCCCATAACTTTCAGTGGCGGTGAGGATGAGAAGCGTTTATTATTGTCTCAAATGAGGCTGGAGAAGGTAGAGAAGCAGAAAAAGTTAATAGCAGAGAGCGAAATCTGGAGAGGGAGCATGTATTATTTCATCCGCCGCGTCCTGGGGTTTTGTCTTGCCTGTGCAGTGGAGAGCCCCAGATAAGAGGCAGGGTCTCATGGCCCGGTGGGGCAGAGGCTCTGGCAGGCACCGAACAGCACAGAAGATCGAGGGTGACATCTCTCTCAGCCTTGCTGATCCCCGGAGGCAGGGCCTGGGAGCCAGCCCAGTGAGGAAGCTCTGGCCAGAGAGCTGTGGCTGAGACCAGGCAGGAAAGCAGGGACCAAAGGTGGGTCACGGTTGATGAGTCTGTGACACGCCCCTTCCTCCCTTGATAAACTGTGAAATCCATTTGTCCTTGGCTGGGATGAACTCAGCGAGGCGATGGCTGTCACTTCTGGGTGTCCGCAGAGGGGCCGGAGGAGAAGGAGGTGGGGGCGCCTGTCTAAGGTCCATATGCTGGCCTGTCTCCCAACACACGACCCTGGGAGTTTGCTTGTCTTTCTGCCTTTTCCTTTCCTAGGGAGAAAATGGAAATAATTTCCTTTGAAACGTGACATTTCCTAATCCGGCGCCCGGCCTGGCTGACAGCAGGATTAGTGTGCGCGGCTGCCAGGCCCGCCTGGCCATATGCAGGCGTCTCCCGAGGGGCTGCGGCGGCCAGCGCCAGCCCCCTCCCCTGGCGCTTCTCCCACCCCAATCTCACCTCGGCTCCCTCCTCCCTCTGCATGTTGGGACTGGTGTGCTGGAAGCCTACTCAAGCCCTTTCTGGCCCCGGCTGCTGTGTGCATGTGTGTGGGGATGAGGGGGGGAGGGGGAAGGGGTTTCACAGTCCAGAAGCTGTTAGTCTTGTCATCAAAGACGAGAGGAAACCAGGACCTGGACAGGTGGCTTCAGGTCTTGGCTCTGCGTGGACCAGCTCTGTGACCTACAGTTGGCTATTTGTGCCCCTATCTGGACTTTAGACTTCTTATCTTCGAATTGAAAGTGTGAGAAGAGTATTGGGGTGCCTGGGGGTCTCGGTTGAGCATCCCACTTCAGCTCAGGCCATGATCTTGTGGTTTGTGAGTTTGAGCCCCGCGTCGGGCTCTGTGCTGACAGCTCGGAGCCCGGAGCCTGCTTCGGATTCTGTGTCTCCCTCTCTCTCTGCCCCTCCCCAGCTCATGCTCTTTCTCTCTCTCAAAAATAAATAAATGTTAAAAAGAATTAAAAGAAAAAGGAAAATATCAGGAGACTATTAGATGATTTCTACCTCTTCTGCTTTCCAGCAGTGTCTGATTCCCCACTCGTTGCCCAGCTCTTTTGTTAACAAGGACCACCACAATAATGAGCAGTCCGTGGTAGTTGTTATGAGACATTCTTCAAGGGCGGGAGCTGGCCTTCCTCTCCTGCTCTCTTTCTGCCTCTCGAGGTGCCCAGGACTAGTGTGGTAGCTTTGCTGTTGGGCCTTTCCAACTAGGTGCCTGGAAGAATGTCCCTCAAACCTCGTTACCACCTCAGGCCAGTCGTAATGCATGATGTCAAAGCCTCATGGTAATCTGATAGGTGGGTAGTCTTTACAGAGGAAGAAATGGGGGATCAGAGAGGTTAGGTGACTTGCTCAAGTGATTAATTCAAGCAGATTTGATCCCCGATGGCCCAACTCCAAAACCCCTGCCTCTCAGGCCATCCTCCGTACCCTGCACCCCCTGCCACCCCCATGAGCTCCGGGAATTGGGCTCCAGCCCCAGACTACCTGGGCTGTGTATGATTGTTATTTTTCTGCAGTAGGGACTGTGGTGCCTCCTGAGGGGCGGGTTCCAGTGTATGCCCCTGCCCCACATTCTGGATCAGCCACTGTGATCTCCAAGACAGGGACCATCGGAGGTAGTCCCGGGCCAGAATGCCTGGTTCCCAGACTGTGTCCCCAGATCCAGTCGAGAACCAAACACTCAGATTAGACAACCTGACAAAGCCTGCGAGGAGGTGTGAGGTAGCCGTTTCCTGAGCAGGTTTCTGGGGATCTCCCTTCCAGTCCTTGAGGCCAGGAGAGGAGGCAGAGGGAGGCCAGGCTTTGGGCTGCGTGTTGGCAAGGGAAGGTGGGAGGCGGTGAGATGAGACCTCTGGAGCTCTAACTCGAGGGCCTGGCTGCCTCCGGGATGGATTTCCTCCCTCCCCTAGCTCTCAGTTGCACATCAGGGAATGAGAGATTGGCTTGGGTCTGAGATTCTAGCGTCTCTCTGAAGCACATTGAAGCCAGTGGCAGAGAGAGAAAGATGTTCTGCAAATACAGCTTCCCCTTCCTCCCCACTCCTCATCTCCTCCATGTGCTGTGAAAAGTCTGAGAGCACTTTATTTAGGAGGCTGGGGTGTTTGTGTGGAAACTAGGGAGGGGAGTTGAAGGGTAATTGTTGCCGGAAAGGCAAGAGGGAAGAAGTGTAACAGCTATGCTCAGCTCAGCCCTCCGTTGCCCGTTTCCGATGCAAACAGCCCAGGATCAAGCTTCTTCATTAAAGTTCAGAATTACAGATGGGAGAAAACACCTCCAGTGCAGGACCCAGGGGTGGAAGGAAGACAGCTTGGTCCTAGTGTGCTCTTCTTGCAAACAGTTGTGGGGTTTTTTTGTTTTGTTTTGAGATTAGAGTAGCAATGCTCTACCTGAACTACAAACCTGAACACCATGGGCTGGGAGAGCTGGGCTGACCTGCATGAGCGAGGTGTGGTCCACTAGGAATACCCATCTCCACACCTGCCGTGGATACTTACCTGACCTGCTTCTTCTGAGTCCGGTGGTCCTTGTCCCACTCCACACTCTTTCTTTCTTTGTCTCCCTGCTTGTCCTTTCTTCTTTGCGTCTTCGGTGTCTCTTTCTGGGTGTCTCTGCCCCTCCCAGTTTTTTCTCTCCTGCTCTCCCTCCCCATCGATCTCCCGACCTCTGCATTAGCATTCACAACCTCCGGCACCAGCCACTTAGGCCAGAAAGACAGCTCCTTGGAAACACAATTGAAATATTTTTATAAATGACCAGCGGAGTTTGAGTGACATGCCCTTCTTAGGCTAAATAAAATTAAAGTTAAACCTTCTAAAAAATACATGAGCCAAACATCCTCTGCACATTTCATTATGCAAATGCAGCTGTCCGGCTCTGCACAAATTAGCCCTCCTTTTGAAATTCACTGCTGCTTCTTCTCTTCCCTCCGCTTTCCTCTCTTTTTTTTTCTCTGGATTTTGAGCGAAAAGGCTTTGTGATTTTAGGCCGACAGCTGGGAGTCTGGGGGAGAGGGGGAGGCTGGAGGGTGGGAGGGCCAACTTACTCCTTCTGATTTCCTCTTTGTCCCCTTTCTTCCCTCTCTTTGGGGGGAAGGTGGTAAGAAAACAATGAACACATGGATGACTCCTCATCCTTTCTCTTTTCCAAGCTGCTTGGCAGGGTCTGGCCAGGAGAGGTCAGTCTGGGGTTGGGAACGGGCCTCCCTGGCGGGGTGCTCAAGCAATCTCAGCCTGGGGGCTGTGGGAGCCAGCAGCCTCAGGGATGGACTAGCTGATAGGCCACAGACCTACTCCCACCCCAGGTCCAGACCCTGCTTCCCCAGTGCCTCGGGCATAATAAAGGATGTCTTTTCCCTATGGCCCGAATCCTAGGTGATGATTGGAAAATTTGAACAATGTTCTAGATGTGCTATCTCCTCTGTGCCCAGCTCCCAAGGTCTGGGAGAGTCTGGGCTTCATACAGGTGGAAGGAAGTCACTTCGAATTGGGCAGACAGGAGAGCCGCCCTCCCATGGCCAGCTCACCAAGTCACATCGGAAGACTGTGTCTTGTAATCTTCCCTGCACATGCGCTGTGCCAGAGTGAAATATCACCATGAAAATCACTTATTTCCCCAGTCCCCTTAGGGGAAAAAACACACTAGGGAAGGGGAACAAAACAAATCATACGAAGGTGTCAATAACGTTCTAGAATCTCAGCATTTAATTGTGTCTTAGAGAGTTCACGCTTCTCACTGCAGTATGGGGACTGTGATCAAAGCCGATGTGTTGACTTGGCCATAGAACAGGCTTCTGCTTCAGAGCTGTTCTCCAAGCAGAAGCACGGAGGGCAGGGCTCAGAAAGAAGAGAAGGGGGCACGAGGGCAGAAAGAGCCACCGAGCTCCTCCTCCCCAGATACCCGTCTTGCCCTGACCCTTTGGGGGAGGGGTGGCAGATGGCCTTGCATCCAGACAACCTGATGTTCATCCGTAGCTGTACCTGATTAATCCACTCTGGACTTGCAGGACTAGATTCCTGCCCCCTCTCCCAGCTCCCAGCTCCCAGCCATTTCAGGATAGTCCGTGGGGTCCAAGTTGCTCTTGCCCCTGCTGTCCTTTCTGACTTTAGCTGGAGGAGAGGGTGTGGGCGGAGGGAGGAGGGAGGCAGGGGGAAGGATCAGATGAAAGAAACTTAGTTGTTCAGGCAGTTGGCAGCAGGTGGAGGCCCTCAGGAGACTTCCTTTCCATTCCAGCCTCCCTAGTCTACACGTGCGTCTGCTGACACTTACCTTACTCCCACTCTGAGCCACTCTTCCCCAGTTGCTGGTGAGATCCCTATTCTGACTCTTGCTGGCCATTTTTGTGCTCAGAAATTTTAAATGTCCAGTGTAGAATCAACAGCCATTTATTGAGTTTCTGCTATGTGCCAGGCATTTAGCTAGGTGTGAGGGGTTGGGGGAAGGGGACACAGCCAGGCATGACCCCTGCCCTCACAGAGCTTATGGTATAGCTGGGAAGCCCGTGTGGAAGGAGCCAGCGAGCAAGACGTGCAGGTGCTCCAGAAGCCTGGCTGAAAGTGAGGGTGTGACCGTGTGGGAGACACTGGCCATCTGTTTACTAGACCACTTTCCTGTCCTTCCTGGGGCAGAGTTAGACTACATTTCCCAGTCTCCCAGGCAGGAGGGATGGTTTTCTGACTCCTTGCTGGTCAGCATATGGTTCCTTGGACAGCAGCACCAGTATCACCCGGGAGCTGGCAGGGAACACAGACCCTCAGGCCCCACATCAGGCCTGGGAGCCAAGCCCAGGGATCTGCAGGTGAAGCATGAGAAGCCATTCCAACCCACGGAGTAGGAGTGGAAGCAGCACTGCTGGCCAGCGTGGTAATTCCGAGTGGCTGCTTTCTCCTTCCTTCCATTTACCGGATCAGAGACGCATGGGACTGAGTTCATCGTATTCTGCAGTACATGGCACCCATCATCATTCGTCTGTGAAAGGCCGCTATTTTGTTTTGCTTCATTATTTCTTTGCATCTCACCCCCATCCTTACTTCCCTATCTCTGCCGTGTCTCATACACAGATAGATTTTAGTCTGTTCCTTACTTTTTCTGTTCGCGTCTGTTTTTCACATTAGTTCATGCTGCTGTATATACGTCTGTTTCACTGCTTCTGGATGGTGTGTAGTATTTCGCCTATGCACCCACTGAAAGTTGCTTTGATTTCCTAGTGACAGACACCCAGGCTGCGTCAGTTCCTTGCCGTGACAGATAGTATCAAACACGTCCTCTTGTGGGTCTCTGTGGGAGTTTGTGGGTCTCCGTTCAGCACACCCCCAGGAGAGGGCTTGGCTGACCACAGTCGCTTCCACCCAGAACTGCCAGATGGCTCTGGCAATCAGCGCTCTCAGCAAACCTCTGGCAGTGCCACTGGTGCCCAGTTTTCCCACATCTTTTCCAACACTTAGTGTCATCTGCTTTTCTAATTGTCCCCAGGTTTTACAGGGATGCTCTGCTGGTTCTTGAGTTTCTCTGATGACCATGCATTTACATGCCTCCCAGTGTACCTGTGGCAGTGAGGGACTTCGCCGATTTCACCGTACGTGAATTGCCTGGTCATATTTTTTCCCTTCTCAGTTGTGTCTGTTTTTTGTTCTTTCTTGTTGATTTGATTCGAAGGAATTCGAATATGTGATGTTTACTAGATATATGCTAGGTATTTGCTGGATATTTGCTAGATACATGCTAGATATATGCATGTTCTTCATTTTGGTTGTTGCAATGTCTTCTCCTGGCCGGCCACCTGCCTGGTAACTGTGATGTTTGGTTTTGTCAGGGAACAGAAAGCCTCAATTTTATTCTGGTCAAATGCATCATTTCTTTTTTGCCTGATGGTTTGAGCCTTTTGGGGTCTTATTAAAGAAATCTTCCCTCACCAAGGTCACAGAGATATTCTTTTCATCTACTCTCCGCTAGTGTTATAGTTTTGCAGGTCACATTTAGGGGCCTAATTTCCTGGAGTACAAGTTTTCATGTAGTAGAAGAGGTTTAAACTCGGTTTTCATCTGTATGGTGAGCCGAACCCACTAAACAAGCCACCTTTCCCCCAGTCTTTATGATTTCACCTGTGTCATATGCCCGATCTAATAGACACACACACACACACACACACACACACACACACACACACATTTTTTGGTGTGTTCTGTCTTCTGTTTTATTCATTTGTTAGTCCTTGCATTATTCCCTCCGGTTTTCTTTTAAAAAAAATGATTGTCATTGTCGTTAGCACTATTCACAAATAGTGTAGCTCTCCTGTCTTTCAGGAAAATGGTAGGGTGGCACTTTCCTGTCCACTTGGAGCTTGCTGTGGCTCTATGACTTGATTTGGACAATGGAATATGAGCAGAAGTGACACATGTCACTTCTGGAAGGAAGCTTTCGAGCCAGTGTGTAATTCCCCACGCTCCCTTCCCCCTGCCGTGACAAACTGTAATGCTCCAGTCAGGTAGACACTGTCAGCCTGGATGAGACAGAGCAGATCCTCCACATGACCTTCGATGGACATGTAACATTAGTGAGGAACAGACCTTGGCTGTTGTAAGTGATTGCACCAGGAGGTTTTTGTTTCTGCAGCAAAATCTTGCCCGTCCTGACTGAAACAGTTACCATGGGTGGACTATTTCCAGTGGCTGATAAGGTGTGTCCCTCCTCTTTGTTCTTTTAGAAAACTACATAGCTCTTTGCTCTTCCATTTAGAATTTGTCAATCTACTAGGGGATTCCAGCTGGAAAAATTCACCCACACAAGGAGTCTTGAGCCTGAGGATGTGTAAGAGGGAGGGTTTGTACTGCTGAAATACAAGGAGATTCCATTTCCCTAACAAGCATCAGCTTCTAAAGTGCAAATATGGCTGCCTCATCTTCAATATGCTTCACTGACCCTGGCTCACTGCATCTTGCCCATCTTCCAGCACGTTTTTCACCACCTTCCCTGTGTGTTTTTCCTTCCCTTTCATCTCTCTTTTATGTGAATAACCATGAAGTCCTGAATCTCATTCAGAGTGGCTTTCTCCCTTATCCAAAGTTTTGGTGCCACTGTCCCTTTGGACCTTGAAAGGGCTCACCTTTTATTCCACATTTATCAAGAGAACCTTCTAAACAGTGAGTGTTGTCCCTGAAGAGGAAGTCTGATGCCAGGTGTTAAGATAACACAAAATTATCCACTTTGTTACAAACAAAAGATGTTGGGAAAAATTATACAGCCAGTGGGGGTGGCGAGAGGAAGACAGACAGACATTCAGATGCATAGTTTATATCATCAGAGGATATATTTCATATGGATAAAGAGGCTAACAGTGGGGGGGGGGGCATGGGACAAATGGGTGAAAGGTGCCAAAAGTACAAACTTTCAGTTGTAAAATAAGTAAGTCATGGAGATTTAATGTATGACGGGGGCAAGTATAGTTACTACTACTCTATTGCATATTTGAAAGCTGCTAGGAGAGTAGATCTTAAAAGTTCTCAGCATAGGAAAAAACTTTGTAATTGTGTATGGTGACAGATGTTAACAGGTGATCATTTTGCAATATATACACTTAAGAAATCATTATGTTGTACACCTGAAACTAACCTAACGCTAGATGTCAATTATGTCTCAATTTTTTAAGTCATTTTTTAATGTTTATGTATTTATTTTGAGAGAGAGAGAGAGTGAGCATGAGCAGGGGAGAGGCAGAGAGAGAGAGGGAGAGAGAGAATCCCAAGCAGGTTCCACACTGTCAGGGCAGAGCCTGATGTGGGGCTCGAACCCATGAATCGTGAGATCATGACTTGAGCTGAAATCAAGAGTCAGACACTTAACCACCTGAGCCACCCAGGCGCCCCATCTCTATTTTTTTTTGTTTTTAAAGAAGTTAACTATAAAAGTTAAATGAAAAAAAAAAAAACCCTAGAATACATATCTGATTTCTGTGTCTAACCTTAAAACTAATGGAAGAAATCATATACACACCAGCAGACTTAACCACATAAAAATGTAAAACTCCTGATGTCCAAACAGGGTAAGCAGAATTTAAGGGCAATCAACATACTTGGAGGCATTTTCTATAAACATGACAGGAAAATATTTGTCATTTCCGTAGAGTGTTCATTCAATCAAGAAAACCCAGTAAAGTAACACCCTTAAGAAAGAAGGTGATCATAGAAACAGGTAATTCCCTAAAGAGGAAATGAAATATCAAAGAACTGACATACAGAAAAGATATTCATATTCATTCATAACAAACTAAAAACAAATATTTAGTAAGCCTGCCAGAATTTTATTCAGAATTGTATTGAATGTATGAATTACTTTGGGGATAATGTTCTCCTCTTACTTTTTAGAATTTTCTGTTTTACCCTTTAATAAGTTTTTTTAAAGTTTATTTTATTTGTTTTGACAGAGAGGGGTGAGAGACACGGAGAGAGAGAATCCCAAGCAGGCTCTGTACTGCCATTGCAGAGCCTGACACGGGGCTTGAACTCACCAACTGAGATCATGACCTGAGCTGAAGCCAAGAGTTGGACTCTTAACTGACTGGGCCACCCTAGTGCCCCACCCTGTAATAGTTTTACAACTTTTCTTTGTAAAAGCCCCTTGAATGTTCAGGTAGATTAATTTCCAAATACTTTATATTTTTGGTTGGTGCTGTAACAGCTCCTGATTTCTAGTTGAATATTGAGGGCAGCAGGTCCAACTGACTGTCCTGGAGAAGATGGGTTGGGCTTCTTTTCCTTTTCAGTTGGCTCTGTCCCAGTTGCCAGCTGCTGTTCCTGCCCCCTCAGGTATTGGGAGGCCGGGACGGAGGCGGAGGAAGGGAGAAAGCTCTGACCTGAATGACGCTGTCAGAGGGTGGCTGTGGTGGTTTTGTGCTAGGCGACATAACTCAACTGGAATGAAGTGTCCCAGCATCCCCTTCCCTGAATGATTCTGGATTAGGATTGACCACAAGAGAGGCGGGAGGAAAGCCCACAGCTGTGAAGGTCAGTGCAGGGACCCATGTACCAGTGTAGTTCCTACATGTGACCAACGGTCTCGAGGCTCACCTCCACGAGGTCACCACAGACAGCTCCCACCGCATCTTCCCCGGCACCGCTCTGAGTCCTGGGCCAGGCGCGCGTGCAGCTGTACAGCCAGAGGCCCCTACTCCTTCTGCAGCCCGTCGAGGTTGGGGCAGTAGAGGCAGGATCTCCCCTGCTTCCTGATCTATCGTGACGTCAGGCCCGCCGTCAGACAGAGGCGGCAGCCCTCGCGGACCCCTGCACCAGCTCACACAACTGTGTAATGTCTGATTGCTGTACTAAGTCCCTATTTCTTGTCTCCAGTAGCCGTTCCACTTTCCCGATGAAGCCGTCAACAGACGCAATGGCTCTGTGCTCTCTGGACCTAGCAGATGTTTGAAACCGACTCATTCTCTTGTGCTGTTTCTCAAAGGCTCCTCTCTGACTGCGGCTCCCTTCCATGGGTCACCCTCCAGCTGCACACCCTCCCCCCCGCCCCAGAGCTTCCCCTTTGCATCCAGTGGGTGTTTATTCTTTGCATGAGTCCCTTAGCCCAACCAGGTGCGCCTGTCGTGGAGGATACAAAATGGCTTCCTGATGGCTCCCTCCCTCCCACTTATGGTTCAAGGAAATGCAGAAGCATCTTGTGTCCCTGACAGATCCTGGTGGTGCAGGGCTTTCTACCCCAGGAGCGGTTCTTCCTCTGCCATGAAAGCTAAGCCTGGGCCTGGCTCTCTTGCTCTTTAGATATCCTGGCAAAAACTAGACACCAGGCCCTGGGGCTCTTCAAGGTGCAAGGGACCTTTATCAAGCTCTTGGAGTCATATTTGGAAGCCTCCCATATTGGGTGCCTCTCTTCACTGCTCCTGCCTGGGGAAGAATCAGGACCACTTAGCGCAGTTCTCCCCTGTGCTGAGATAAAACTACTTTCCAGACGCATCTCTTCATTCCCACTTTCTCCAACCTTTGCCCCCTCTCTGTGGATCAGAGCTTTCCAACTGGTTCTTGAACATCTACTTTGCCATTTCTACTACTAGACAGGCATTTGTTGTGTCATGGTGGAAGCATTTCCATGTAACACCCTGTTATGAATGGATGAAGGCCTCCTCCTAGATGGAGATGCTTGCAGAGGAAGAGGTCCATCCCCCTAACCAGGCCTTGCAAGGTCAGAATGCAGGGCCTCCTGCCCTTCCCTTTCCCTGGAGAGTTTACCAGAAAGAGCAGTCTTGTTGGTCTCCAGGCTGGCTCTTGGGGAGATCCCAGAACCACACAATGACAGAGCTGGAAGGTGGTGCAGGGCTTGCTGGTCCTACTCCTTCATTTTATAATGAGGAAGCTGAGCCCAGAGAAGGGAAGCAATCTGGTCATACAGATATTGTGAGTTTCCAGCCAAGGCTGGAAGAGATTCCAGGTACATGCCTCCTTTCTCTGGTACCAGCAGACTCTTAATTCAAGTAGACGCCAGCTTTCCTACCCCCAGCAGAGTGTGTGCTGGAGGGTTGGGAGGGCCATGGGGAGGCTGGCCTCCAGCAGCTGGTTGCCATGGCATCCAACTGCACTTCCCTTCATTCCCTCGCTTGGGAGGAAGCCAGAGAGTTCAGTCAACCCTTGGCATATGGGGCTGGTGGTGGGGCTAGAACTGAGCATTTGGGGATGCTCAGTGAGAGGGCGTCAGCAGCCTCAAAATACAGTCTGAGGACTGTGCTGCCCCAGGCTTTGTATGCATGCCCATTGCCTGTGGCTCTCAGGCCCAAGTCTCTAAGCTGTTCTTCTCTACCCTAGCAGCTGGCCAGATTGGGCTGAGGCTTGCTCTGGAGGCAAACGTGGGGCTCCCAGGATTGCGGGCTTGACCTCTGCCCTTTCTAAGGCACAGCTGGGCATCTGGGATATACCAGTTCCCTCCTCTAGCTCTGGGAAGAGGACCCCTTCCCCGCCAAAGAGCGGAGCCTCTGAACAAGCTAAGCTGTGGAAAGAATATTCACTTCGAGTTAACGGGGGCAGAGTGTGTAGCCTGAGCAAGCTGTGAGGTACCAGTATCTCTATGGAGTGGTGTGCTGGCATCCGTATGCCTTCTCATCCTGAAAGTCCTAAGAGGTGGTGCTATTGAAGCTCAAGGTATGAAACTTGCCTAGGGTCAACGATCTCGCTAGGAACAACCTCATCTAGGCTATATCAAATTACACTTCTACCAGCAAAAAACAAACAAAGCCACGAAAAGCCAATTGTGTCTTTACACCCTTTCTTGCAAAGGGGTTTTGAAATTTTTTTCACCTTTGGCCATCTAGTAGGTAAAAAAAAAAGGTGTCACAATGTTAACATTTCTCCTATTACAGGTGAGGGCAAGCGTCTTTTCTTGTGTTTGGGACCATCCCCTTTTATTTATTTATTTATTAAAAATTCTATTTATTTTTGAGAGGGAAAGGGAGACAGAGCATGAGTGGAGGAGGGGCAGAGAGAGAGGGAGACACAGAATCCGAAGCAGACTCCATGTTCCGAGCTGTCAGCACAGAGTCTGACGCAGGGCTTGAACCCATAAACTGTGAGATCATGACCTGAGCCAAAGTCAGACGTTCAACTGACTGAGCCACCCAGGTGCCCCGAGCCATCCCCTTTTAGATGAACATTAGTTTGTAACATTTGCCCAGTTTTGCATTGATTTATAAGAAGCTCTTTCTCTTTTCAGAAAATTAACTGTAATATGGTTTTCACAATTTTTTTTCCATTTTATCATTGGTTTCCTGGCTTTGTTTTTGCTGCTTCCCACCTCACCAGCCCCCAGACTTGGTGAATTTGATTTCTATAAGGTCAAGTGAAACAACTTTATGAAATGGGGTCTGGGTTTTGGGTCATATTTAGAGTGATCTACCCTAATCTAAGATTATATTTGTAAGATTGTTCCTTTTTTTTTTTTCCAGAATTTTCTGGTTTTATTTTGTAAAAAATGTAAATATATGATTCTTCTCGAGTTAATGTTGGTGTGAGGTGTGAGGTAGGTATCCAACTTTAGGGGCACCTGGCTGGCTCAGTCGGTGGAACACACAACTCTTGCTTCTGGGGTTGTGAGTCTGAGCCTCACATTGGGTCTAGAGATTACTTAAAGATTTTAAGAAAGGAAAAAAGGAACCCAAGTTTACTTTTTAATGTTTCTCTCCAATGGCTAAATGCCATTAATTAATTAATTAATTAATGATTGATTGAGAGAGAGAGAGAGAGAGAGCTGGACAGAGGGGCAGAAGGAGAGAGAGAGAGAGAAAGAGAGAGGATCTTCAGCAGGCTGAACACTGAGCCTGGAGCCCGACACGGGGCTCCATCTCATGACTGTGAGATCATGACCTGAGCCAAAATCAAGACTCAGCCACTTAACTGACTGAGTCACCCAGGTGCCCCCAAATGCTTTTTATTTAAAAAAAAAACAAACCTCTATCTTCCTCCCTTTTGAAAGATGTCTTTGGGCTTCTTCTGTTCCATTGATTTGTCCATGTGTTCATGTTCATACTATGGTGTTTTAATTATTATAGCTTTGTTGCTTTGTAATTTGTTTTAATACCTGGTAAGGCTAGTTAGTCCTCTTCTTCCACCCACTACCCCTTAAAAAATATTTTTTCTAGCAATTCTCTCTTACTTGTTTCTAGAAGTCATTATTTATTTCAGAATCATCTTTTGAGTTCTGCCCCCCAAAGCCCAAGCAAACAAAAACAAAGAAACAAAATTTAAAAAATAAATCCCAACTCTGTTGATATTTGGGGGAGCAGGATCACATTGAATCTGTATCTTAACATAAAGGGAGGTTTCATATTTTTGACGTTAAGTCTTCACCTGCAAGTCATATGTGTTTTCCAGGTTTGTTTTCCTTCTTGATCTTCCATATGTCCTGGTTTTGTTTTGTGTATCTGATTTTCTTCTGTCTCTTCTAGATGTTTTTTTTTTCTTCTATATTGTCTAACTGGTGCTTTCACGTATATATATTTTCTGTTGTCTAATGTTTTATATAACTTATTTTGTTATGATATTCATAAGTGACAGTGGGCTATAGTTTCTTTTTGTGTTTTTTGTCAGATTTTGATGTCAGTGTTATACCATTTCCAAAAAAATTGTATGCACTTGTATGTGGGGAAGGAATTTACAGAGCATCAGAATGATCCATTTCTTGGAGGTTGGTTAGAATTCTTCAGTGACAGTCCCCGGGCTTGGTGCTCTTTTGGCGGGGTGGGGGGAGGGGAGGAGGGACAGCTTTGACATTTGTCTCTGGTTTTCTGTAACAATTGATCCCTTAGATTATGTCACTTGACTACAGTTAATTTTAACAATTTATATTTTCCTATAAACTTATCCTTTTCTCCGTATTCTCAAATTATTTTGCATAACAATGAGCAAAATAGTGTCATTATGTTTTAAATTTTATCAGTTTCTATGGTTATTTTCCCATTATAATTATTTATTTTGGGTATTTCTGTTTTCTCCCTTTGGCTTGATAATGTTAGCTAATGGCTTATCTCTTTTATGAGCTTTTTTTTTAATAAAAATTTCCTCTTGGAGATATATATATTAATTCTACAGTTCTTTAATTTCATGCATTGTATTCTGCTTTTACATAACTAATGTCTTCTTTCTGCTTTCCTTAGGTTGAATTTGTTGTCTGTGTTTTAACTTCTTGAGTTGCATGCCTAATTAATTTATTTTCATTTTTACCTATGAACATGCTTTTAGCACAGTTCTGACATAACATATTCATTAGGATCATTTAAAGGTATTTTCCAATTTCAGCTTTGACTTCCTCTTTGTCCCAAGTGCTCTTTAAGAGAAAGAATAAAAATTTCAGAGTGGTAAGAATTTTATTGAAAAACTTCTAATTTTATTTCATTATAATCCCGGCATATGGTATGAATGGTTTCTATTTTGGCGAGTATATTGAGGTTGTCTTTGAAGCCTAAGGTTTTCAGTTTTTAAATTTTCTGTTTCAGGGTATGGAAGGTATTATGTTCAGGGTATCAGGATAACTTTAGTACTTTGATTATTTTCTCCCCTGTATCCTGTTAGTTTTTGTTTACTTCCTCTGGCATGGGCTGGGTGGCCAAGTGTCATCTCTGACTACTAAAATGCTCTTTGTTCTTCTTGTGTATCGCGTAGTTTTACTTAAAGAAGGATGACGTGGTGATGTTTGAAATATAAGTATTCATAACTGTTCAGTCATCACTGGGGATGGTGGTCTTTATTGTTAGAACGTTTCTGTCTTTTTAGTTTAATGTCCCTCTGTGTCTTACTCCATGTCCCCAACTTCAATCTAATCAGCCCCTAAAATTGTGCTCCTTTCTTCCTTTTAGTTTGTGCTTGCGTGTTCTATATTCACCCCTTTGTTTTCAACCTCTCTAGGCAATCGCATAATCGCATGTTGTTGTTGTTTTTTTTAATGTTTAGACAGAGCATGAGTCGGGGGTGGGGGGGGGGTCCGAGAACGAGGGAGGCACAGAATCCGAAGCAGGCTCCAGGCTCCGAGCTGTCAGCACAGAGCCTGATGTGGGGCTCGAACCCACGAACCATGAGATCATGACCTGACTAGAAGTCAGATGGTTCACCGACCGAGCCACCCAGGAGCCTCTAGGCAATCGTGCTTTAAGAGACTTAAGAAATTTGGACCTCACTTTTGTGATCCAGTCTGAGAATAAAAATATTTTAATAAGTAAAATGATCGCATTCACATAAATTAATATAACAGACATGTTTGCTTTTAGGTTTTTGTTTCCTTGTAAAAGTTTTTTAATGTTTATTTATTTGTGAGGGAGAGAGAGAGCATGAGCAGGGGAGGGGCAGAGAGGGAGGGAGACACAGGATCTGAAGCAGGCTCCAGGCTCCGAGCTGTCAGCACAGAGCCCGATGCAGGCCTCAAACCCACAAGCTGTAAGATCATGACCTGAGCTGAAGTCAGACTTGCAACTGACTGAGCCACCCAGGTGCCCTTTTTTTTTCCCCCTTTTAAATCATGTTTTATGTTCTACGTTCTGGTTTTATTGCTGCTTCATTTATTTTTTGAATCCTTTACTCCATATTGTGTTTTGCTTGTTTTTTATGTGTATATTTCTTCTAATAATTTGAAAGGCTTTTATTTCCCCCCAAGTGGTTACCTTTTGTGTGTGTGTCTGTGTGTGTGTGTGTGTGTGTGTGTGTGTGTATTCCCTAGTATTTATTGAATGCTTTCTCAAGAATGATAAAATTGCTATATTTCCACTAAATCCTATCTCCCCCCACCACTTTAGTTGATCATATTATTACTGTTTTTCTGAATGTTTTCCTCTTATACCGTGTAAATATTCTTATTAAATATTCATACATGTCTATTATTTTATTAGCTTTAATGATGTCTTTGATAGCCAGTTGTAAGCAAAATGTTATCAACATATTTACACTATTTTCTACCTTCTCTTCCTTTCCCTGAGCCAGGTTTTGTTGGTTATGCAATTTCTATATTATCAGGGTTTAAGACCTTTATCCTTGGTTCTAGAACCACAATTGGCACATTGCTTTAGTGTTGGTCTTAGTCTCAGTTACATGATTTCATGTCACTTCAGTTCTGCTGCTGTGCTTTCTGTTTTCTTCCACTCATCTTTTGATTGGCTTGAGATTTCCCTCTTGTGGATTCCTCAAGCTCACAAGATTGATGTTCTTGTGTTCTTGCATGTTTGTAAATGTTGTTTGTTTGTTTTTTTAATTTTTTAAAATGTTTTTTTTTTATTTTTTTTGAGACAGAGAGAGACAGCATGAGCAGGGGAGGAGCAGAGAGAGAGGGAGACACAGAATCCAAAGCAGGCTCCAGGCTCCAGGCTCCACGCTGTCAGCACAGAGCCTGATGCGGGGCTCGAACTCACGGACTGTGAGATCATGACCTGAGCCGAAGTCGGACACCCAACTGACTGAGCCGCCCAGGCTCCCCAGCATGTTCGTAATGTTACCTTTACACTTGATTGATAGCTTGCTTGGATATAGCATCTTCAGTTATTCTGTTATTTCTTTGTTTGAATAATGTTGTGGAGATGTCTGAGGTTACCCTGGTTGTTTTCCTTCACCCTTAAAAGCAACTCGATCTTTTGGGCTGAATGTTCCAGAGGAGTATTTATCTTTGAAGTCCAGAATATTTATTAGATTTGATCATTCTTTGCTGGTATTTTCCTGGGACATAAGAGAACTTTTTAATTGGTAGATTTACTTCTATCTTTTTTGGAAAATTCTTATAAATATCTTTAAATATATGTTCTCTTCATAATGATATGAATTATATATATGTCTACCTTTCAGACCTACCATTTATCTGTCATCTTTTTTAAGCCTCTTATAACTTTCTACCGATTTTTCTCTTTTTTTCAATTCTGTCCTCCATATCACTTTCCTATGCTTTCAGCAGTGACTGTAATTGGCTTTACATTGTCTTCTACTTTCTTTCTGAGCTCTACCATCTCATGACTTACATCCTTTGCTTGCCTTGCCATACTTTTTCCCCTAAACATTTGTATCTCTTCTTTGTGTTCTTGGTTTGTAGAAGTAATTGCTTCATTGAGTTTTAAAAATTCCTATCATAATATGTTCATTTTTCTGGTGAGAGTTTTTTGTCTACTGTTTAATTTTCCTCTCTTCTCTACTTTTGTGTTATAATATCTTTACATTATAAATTCTATGGTAGTTTCTTTCTGGTTATTAATTCCTCTTTTAATGAAGTAACTCTTTCCTGGACCAGCTGTTTGCATCAGCTTCTGGAGTGGAGGAGGGAGAGCATGACCATGTTGTAGGCTACCAGCACTTTCCTACAGGGACATGAGTATAAGATCTTTTAAGCTTTCCTTCTGTCTAGCCATCTGGCAATGACAACTACAGATATGCTCATAATGTGGAGCCTCTCTCCTCTAACCCACTTCACTAAGAGACTGCTTTCTGCAAATGTGACTTTTCTATATGGTTCATCATTGACTCCACCTTTGCTTGTGAAAATAGGTTCAAGAAAGCTCCCACTGTTCAGCGCACATACCTGTCCTTATTATACTAACAAGAGAGTTAGTAATAATAAAGTAAATAGTAAAGAAAGAGACCTTCCTTCCATCCTTCCCTCCCCTGGAGAGTGGCACTTACCTTGGAGGGTATGTTTGGCCAGCTTTACCTGAGCGCTGTGCCACACTGTTTTCTCTTAGCATCTTTCTGCATCCCAGTTATGTGTTGTGTCTATATTGATAGGTCTCTGCTAGCTTTGTCAAAGAGAGTTCATTTCTTATTCTTCTTGTTGCTTTTAGGTGATTTTCAAGAGCAGTGTTTTTTTTTTTTTTTTCAAGGAAGAAACAGCAACCAGACGTTCCATACCATTCTTTATTTTGGTGGTCTAATTAGCATATAGCTTCTATTTGCTCGTAGTCTCTGTTTACTCAAAGCACACTAATAACTCTATTGCCTTAATGCCTTTTTCTATGTCTTTTCAGTTTTTACTTTTGCTACCAGTTGACTGATGCTCTCACTATAGTTTCCTATTCAAACTTCTGAGACAATTTGGTTAGTCCAGCCAATAACCATTGTCCTTATTTGGATAGAACTTTTTTCTCTTTATGAAACCTTGGATCAGTTCCTTTCACTGGTCAAGTAGCTATGGTTGAAGGCTCTTCAGTAACACACTAGAGTATTTACAATCTTGGACTGTCTCCTTTGCAGGGGACTGTGGGCATGAAGGTTTATATGGGCAAGCATAACCTAGGCAATGACTTGTGGTTGGGGTTGAGTTTGTAGAGCTTGGGGGGAAGCCCCTAAACCATGCCTGGATGGAGTGGGGCATGCTGAGGAATAGTACCACATGAGACTGGATATGCAGAGTGGGTGGCAGTTGCACTTGGTCCCCCACCCTTCTCCCTTTCCTTTCCCCACTGACCTGGGAACTCCCCCACAGAGCAGTGGCTCTCATTGGCTCAGGACCTGGGTGGCATTCACATGAGTCAGAACCTGGGCAGGCCCTAGGAGGGATGGGGCTTGGTAGTAAGAATATGCAAGAAGCACCAAGGGAAGTGAGGCTGGAGGAAGAACCCAGTTAGGAGGCTCTTGCCTCTCAGCATGAGGGAGCAAGTCCTGGGAACTGAGAACAAACTGGAACAATTGTGCACCTGGAAAATTCCAAGACCGGGGTAGTGTTGGAAGGGAAGAAAGAGGAGGGATAGAGCGAAGATCCTCTGCTGAGACAGACAGAGCCATAGAACTCAGGAGCTAACTGGTAATGTGGGCAAGATGGAGGGCGGTCAAAGATGGTACCACTGACTGAAACCAGGAAGTGGGAGGGAGACGTGGAGCAAGAGGGAGATATGGAGTCTGGGGTCAGGGGGAGAGGGTCGGGGAGTACTTTTAGGGTCATCAGCATTGAAGTAGTTTAGGTTATAAAGCATTTTGGTTTGTTGTACGAGTGTTTACTTATTACAATTAATATTTTCTCTTAAGTGACTGGTAGAAACACTCATTCCAGGCTAAGGTGGCACTGATTTGGCTTGGTCTTTGGATCTGAGCATATGAAGACTGTCCCTGGAGTGTGGTCAGTGTGATGAGTGGGGGGGCTTGCTCCTTCTTTCCCACTTTGCCCTATTCTTCTGGCCTCTCTTTACTCCTGTGACTCATTCCCACTCTGTTCCTTCTACAATAATAAGCTGCAAGGTCAGTAAGTTTAATAATAAGATGCAAGGTTAACGTAAAAGACAATCTAGTTCAACCCTTTCCTTTTACAGAGGAGAAAACTGAGTCCCCAACAGAAATGACTTTCTTAAAGAGAATGGGTCCCAGAACCCAGGCCTCCTGACTTTTGGTCTGGGGTCCTGTCCAAGAGTAGGCCACCTCTCTAACCAGCATGTAATAGTTTTCTCAGTGTCAATGGTTTGCACTGAGTGTAGGTTTGCTTTGCAGATTTGCACACCATATTGTCCCAAGGAGTCCTGAAAATGAACATTTTAGAGAGACTTCTCTGGAGCAGGTGGCCCCATGACATAGCCTCTAACCCTATGAGCATCTGCAACTTTAAGGGAGTCCTTCCATCTGGTTACCCACACAGCCTATTTATTTTCTCTCTACACCATAGTTCCCCCCTCTTGCTTTGGGGGATTCAGGCCTCACCCCTCCTTGTCCTGTTTGTGTCAACAGGCTCCCATTGGTCTAGTTATCTCTTGTCTCTCTATTACGAACCAAATTGTGTTTCCCCAAGATTTATTTGTTGAAGTATTAACCTCCAGTGCTTCAGAATGTGACCTTATCTGGAGACAGGGTCTTTAAAGTGGCAATTAAGTAAAAATGAGGTCATGTGGGTGGACCCTAATCCAATATGACCAATCTCCTTATGAGAAGAAGATATTAGGACATAGACATGCACAGAGGGAAGACCGCATGAGGACACAGGGAAACAAACTGAAACTGAGGAGGGAGGCCTCAGAAGAAGCCAACCCCTGCTGACACCTTGATCTTGGACTTCTAGCCTCCAGGAAATAAGTCTTTGTTGTTTAAGCCACCCAGTTTGTGGTTCTTTGTTGTGGAAGCCCTGGCAAACTAATATACCACCTTTCCCCTCCAGCCAGAGAGAGCCTTCTGCCATGCAATGCTGACCCCTCACACCTACTAGATAAAGTCTAGTGTGGCCTACAGCCCTTTCATCATCTGGTTTCTCCTCTCCAGCCTCATCTCTCCGTGATACTCCACACCCAACCTCAGGCATTAAGGCCAGAGACGTCAAGCAGATTCTCATTCCTCCAACAGACCATGGCCATTCACATCGCTATGTTTCTGTCTGGAGATCCCTTTGGCTCTTTTGTCTGCCTGGCTAACTCCTGGCCAGCTGTAAAGCCGGCTCAGACATCACCTCCCCTAGGAAGCCTTTTTCAACTGCTCCCCCCCTCTCCTGTGCACTTGGCACCTCATTCATCTGTTCTGCACAGATCACATGGATACAATCGTCCCTTTTCCTATCCCTCTTCCAGAGAGTGAGTGTTTGGAAAGTCTACTCTTCTTTCTATCTCTGGGTGTAGGCAAGAGGTCTTCAATAAACATTTGTTGAATTGAGTTGAATTTTGGATCTACAGGGGTCATGGGCTTGTGCTCTAAGAAAATTAAAGAGAGGGGACTGGTTACAATCTGGCTCCAGCTAAGCCTAGCATTAGCAGGTGTGTCTCCTGAGAGTGTTTGGTTTGCTGCTCAGGACCGGGTATTTGTTGACTGCATACATAGCACAGCTGGTCGGATGAATGTCTGTCTCCAAGTTTACATGTAGACTGACTTGGGCAAGGACGTTTCTGGTTCCCAGTCATATCTGTCAGGGGAGCCAGCACAGTCTGGGGAACGCACCAGTTTAAAGGACACTTCAGGGGCAGAGAGTAGAGATTGAGAGTATTGTGTCTTACCTCAGACAGGTATAGCTTTGAATCTCAGCTCTACCACTTAGTAGGTATGTGTCTTTAGGGTAAGTTACTTCATCTCCCTAAGTCCTATTTTTTCTCATCCATCAAATAGGGATAGTAACACCTACCCCCTAGTGTGTTTAGAGGATTAAATGCAATAACCTGTCTCTATCGTTTACCTACCTACCAATCTGCTCTACTTACCAACATCTATCAGTTTACCCATTTATCCATCCATCTCTTGATCCATTGACCCAACTCTCTGTCTAGTGCTTTGTCCGGTTCCTGGCACATACCAGTGCACAGTAGATGTTAGTTCCATAAGACGAGAAGGGACATTTTCCTCAGCTTCAATGACAGGGTTTGGAGAGAGAGGGGACTTTCCTAAGACTGTTCAGATGTTTGACCTTTGCCATTACATCAACCACAAGCCCAGAGGAATAATAATGGTGATGATGATGATGACGATGATGACGACAGCAATTGCACAGTCTGTGGAGCACCTGGTAGCTCACAGATGATATGCACCAAGCCATTATGTGATAGGCACCAAGAAATGCACTCAGTTCCACGGCAGGAAAACCCTCACATCTGAATGAGAGAAGATGATGAGAGCAGTTGGGGCAGCAGTTTTGCATACCGGGCCCAGCTGTGGTTCCTCTTGTCTGTTACATTGGACTGTTTTCCTTGCCTGGAGGCCTGAACAGACAAAGCTCTTTCATAAGCCAGTTGAGCTTTCTTGGGTGTTTGACCTTGAGGTCTTTTTCCACGGCTTGGAGAGAAAGTGGAGATGTCTGGGACCCGGGCGCCCTCTCCCCACCAGCCTGCAACGATACCTGCCATCTTTGCAGAGGTCGGCTCTCCCTGGCAGCCATCCCAGGCAGCTGGCCCCTCCCTCGCGCCATCCCAGAGGGCCATGTCCTCGTTCACGGACCATTGGGTGCAGGCTGCCGCTCTCTCCTGCCTAATTGCCGTTGTCCTTGTTAACACCCTCCCTCTGCCTTCATGCCTCACACCCACCCACCGCTCTGGCTCCCCCCAACCAGTGCCTCCTACTTGATGAACAAGATGTAAGTATACAAGTTATTAATCTTCCTAGCGAGGCAATTACAGCCCGCAAAGTTCCTCCTCGGACACATTGGCTCTTCTATGACAACCTTATCAGGTTAGCAATTTCAGATCTGCATTAAGTGTTCAGAAATCAATTTTCAGCTTATTTTGTGTTGCAAAGTTTCTCATGCCTGAAACCGCACTGCTAATTGAACAAGAGCAATTGATGTTTTAGCAGTAATTAAAGATGGTAATTATGACCAAATTTCCCCCATGGCCCCGCCGTGTTTGCTTTTGGACCTGTCAGAATGGTGGGCAGGCCAAATCAATCTTAATGAAGTTGGCACTTCAGAAGTGTCCCCAGAAATGGTGTCACCTTCAGGGTGGGATTGATGGAGTCATGGGGAGCAAGGGGGACAGCATATTTGGGACTGTGGAGTGACCAGTTGAGGCAGTCATCAGGTGTAACCAGTTTGACACTCTGAGTGGTCTTCGAGGGAAGGAATGGACAAGGTGGGGTGAACAAGCTTGGCCTTGGCTAGTTTGAATAGTTTCAGTGGGCTCTGGGGCATAGGGGTGTTCCTAGTCGTCTGATGCCTGGCCTTGGGGTTATTAGGGCAGAGTGATAGCAGCCTGCAGTGTAAGAGCCCTGTGAGGGCCCGATAAAGGAGGCAGTTGGGGTCTGGGCTCTGGATTGGTTTGTTTGCATATGACAGGTACCCTCTATGTGTTTGCTGTTTCTAGGAATTAGCTTGTCTCAGGAGGGGCAGTCCCTCCAGTGTTAACAAGGCAATAAGAATCAGATGTCAAAGCATCAGAATAAAAAAAGCATGCTTAATACATGCTCGGGCTGGGCATGCTAGATGCATATGGGTTGTGCTCTAGGAGAGGACTGCCATGCATTGCTGTTGTTCTACTGTTTTATAGGGAGAAACTGAGAGCAACTTTGCAAAACAATCTAAGCATGGTGCCATCTGCTCTTGAGGGAATGCATACCAGAGGCTGGGCATGCCAGCTGCCCAGCATTATAGCTTCTGGAAGCCATGAGGAGCCCCCAACCTCAACCAGCTCATTGCAAAGCCATCTAGAGAGAGCCATCAGGTCATTCAGTGGGCATTCCTACCTGCATCTACACAATGACTAGGATGCGGTCCCTGCCTCAGGATCTTTATAGACCAGCAGGGAAGAAAAAGTGGTGAGCAGATAATAAGGAAGTATAGCACAGTGTTATAACATAGCCATGCTGACTTACAGGAACACCGAAGAAGAGCCTGGATGGGTGAGCGAGGGGTTCCTGCAAGCTGCTCTTTAAGGCTGAGTAGATCTTGAACAAGTTGAAGTTGGAAGGGTCCCACTCAGGCAGAGGGGCTCAGTGTGAGCAACGTCATGGATGTGTGAAGCGTTGTGGCATGTTTTGGGGGCCACTGGAGTGTAGAGGAGGTGCGAGAGAAGAGTTTGGAGAGGGAGACATCACATCAGGGTGTTTGGGTTGTGCAAAGCAACCTGGAGGTGGGGAGTGGAAAGCCACGGAAGGGGTACCATGGAAGATGTCAAGTTGGCTTTTGAGAGAGCTCATTCTAACAGTTGTGTGTGGGTGGCACGGTGGAGCCTGGTGTGGCCCTGAGGGCTCAGAGACACACTGCCTGGCACCTTTTAGAATGATTCCTGGATCTTTCTGGAAAGGCCGGAGGGATTCCTTGGACACTTGCTGTCCCCACTCTTGTGTTTGGTCGCATGTAGCAGGTCACTGGCAGTTGAGCAGAGTCTGGTCCGTGGCCAAATGATCCCCACAGCTCCGTACTCAAAACTGCCTTATTCCAAGCCTCTGCTTCCGTGGGTTTGGGAAGAAGCAGGCACAGGTTGGTGGAAGCCTGCCTGGTAGCAGTGTCGGGCAGCACTGTGAAGTGGACTGTCCGGGAGAAGAGAGCAGGATAAGCAAGAAATGTCCACCAGTCCCTACCTAGCCTGCAGTCTGTCTTGACCACAGGGGTATTTTGAAAGCATGGCTCTTAAGCACCGTTCGCACATGCAGACTGGCTGAAAGGTACACACGTGTGAATGGAATGAACGTGTATGTAACAAACACACATGCCTGCCTGAATGTGGACACGCTGAGCAACATGTATAGGCACAGCAGTATATGCAGACGTGCCCGAAGTCACGCATCTGTGTGTGCTCACTGAAACACCACCCACGTGTATGCCATTTGCATACATAGCCGGGCACTCAGGGTGGATATGTGTGCACACTCTCAGCCCTAATGGGAATGTTTGCCCTCTGGTTCAGGTGGCATCAGTTTAAAAAACGAGGTAATTTGGGAGCCAGACAGGTCTTCAATCAGAGGGCTTACCTCTTCTAGGGGAGGCAGTGGGGGTGGGGTAGGGAGCGAGTACAGAAGCTGCGTGGGGCTCTTTAGCTTCCTCTGGGGGTGTACATCACTCTTCCCATATCCTGGTCACTTGGCGGGGGGTAGGCATATTTTGGCCCTTCAGACGGGTCCACCCTGGTCTTCAGACCCCAGATTGTCAGTCCCTTCCCTGTCTGGGTCAGGCCAGTCTTCGCTGATGGTCGCAAAGGTCTGGCAGCTGTAATGGGAGGATACTGGTTACACCTCCACAGTGATGGGGAAATCGGGTCAGAGAGTTTTTGAGTCTCGAGTTCATTTTGCTCAGCTCTCACACTGTTTAGATGAGTGGACAGAGGCCCAGAGGGGACAAGTGACTTGCCCCAGGTCATACCGAAGCTACATGAGGGTGTACCTCCCCATAAGTCTGAGATGCTCTCTTTAGTAAACCCCACACCATGGACTGGGAGGGGCTCTATAGGGTTTGTCCAGCCAAGGTTTGGAGATGCATGCCAGCTCAAGCTCAGATCTTATTGGCCAGAAGGATGCCTCTGATAACACACCTTAGTACAAGCGGAGGCTCTGTGACTATGTGGCCAGGCCCTTGCCACCAGACACCCCTGCCTTGCTCATCAGCTACAGTGTGTATTTGGGTTCCTGCTTTAAAAGCTCTTTACTCATAGGCATCTTCTCTGTCCCCTCAATACTGTCCCTTGCGTCCTGTTTACTTTCCTTAGGCAGGACCCTCTCCTGGGGGACAGCAACCCTCTCTCCCTAACTACTCAAGCTTCTTGTTACAGCTAAGCTCCTCTCTATTTGGTGGCATCTCAGGAAAAGAACAGCTGGTCATTTTTTCCTGATGTTTTCTGATGCTAATCTCCTAGGCTGGTCCTCTTTACAGACATAAGCCTTGCGAGAACTTTCTCATCTTTGACTTCCTAGGAAACAGCATCAATGGGGAAGATACTGGGGGTGGTGGGGGTTTTTCAGTCAGCCCCGGAGCTGATTTTTTTCTTTGTCTTGATGGGACCCTGTCTTTTTTAGTGGGGCTGCTGTGCCACACCCTGTGGGGCCCCATTTAGGCAGAGTTGGGAGGGTGGGAAGCTAGGCCAGGCCCCCAGGACCACATGTGCCCGTAATTTCCAGGCTCGTTGACCACTGAATATCCTCTATCACCTTGGACCCCACATTCTCTCCAACTCCTCTCTCAGCCGGCCTGTGTTCCTGAAGCTCCTTCCCTGGATGGGTGATTGATTAATTGATTTACATATTTATTAAAATGTATTTTAGTAGCGCCTTTGCCTTTGATGCCAAATCTCATTTCCTATTGTGGGGCTGCTGACAGCCGGCATTGTAAATGCAAAGACACTTTACAAAACAATTTAAATAGCAATTGCCACCAGCTTAAAAATGAGCAAAACAGACAAATAAAATACTGATGAGGAAATTGGCAGCTTCAGGACAAGGAGGGCCAGGGGTTTCTAAGCAGCCAGCAGCTCTGGGTGCTGGGATGGTAAAGGCTGTGTAATTGTGTCTTTGGAATGGCCCAGATTCTAGGTGTGGATGAAGGGAGGTTAACAGTTGCTGCTCTGGGAGCAAAAGTCCCTAGCCCTTAAAGGCAGCCCATCTTTGGGGAACTTTGCTGAGCAGAGGGGATATATAGAGGCAGGGTGCAGTGAGGGCTTGAGCCTCCGATCTTTGCCCTGCAGTCTCAACTTTCGAGGTTGTGTCTGCTTGCTCTAGGGAGCATTGTGGGCCCGAAGGCTGGCCTGAAGATCTGGGAGACCATCAGGCAGCTTGTGGAGTGGGAAGTGTGTGGACAGGAAATTCAGTCTCTGGATTCTGGTACAGCCTAGCCCAGCTGTGAATCTTAGGCAGGCTGTGTTCTCCCCCTGGGTTTCTGCTTTCTCTGTAGGGTGCACTGTGCCAGAAATCCAGGGGCACTAACCTGGGACACTGGAGGCCTGGTATCTTGTCCTACTGGCCACTTCCTAGGTGTGTGACTTCAAGCAGGTTACATTCCCTCTCTGGGCCTCATCTGTGGCATGAGAGCAAAGGATGTGATGTTTTGTGAATGCCTTTGTTTTCTTTCCTTTTTATCTATGATTTGGTGGGGACCCATGATACACTGTGGTCCCCACTGATGGTCTGATTGGAGAGAGGGTGAGAGGGGAAGGTGAGTGCGTGTGTGGTGGGAGGGGACAACCTTCAGAAGGCGGCCGGGACCAAGCCAGAATTCAGAGCAGGATATGATTGTATTGCCCCTGAGAAAAGACAGAGATGAAAGCTGTCAGAAAAAAGGCCCAAATCTCCAAAGGCAAGTCAGCACTCAACCTTCTTATCCTTTTATCCACTACTGTTCTCTGGTTGCTTTATCTCCCTGGTTTTGCCTCCTCTGTCTCCATCCTTGGGGCTGTCCCCCAAGGGTTCCCCCCCCCCCCCCCCCACCCCCCCGCCTCACCATGCTGCCTTTTCCTGCTGCTAGATTTACTTCCTGCATGAGCTCATTTTGCAGCTATCCTCTCTTTTTCCAAGATGTGCAGATTTTCATTTCCAGTCTTGACCTCTTCCCAGAACTCTAGTCTCATAAATCCAGCAGCCTGTAGGACATCTCTCCTTAAATGTCTTGCTGTCACCACAAAATGTCCAAAACCACATTCCGCATCTTTTCTAACAAACCGCTGCTTCCCCTGTGACCCTGGCCACCGCCACTGCTCCCTCCTCCTCCCCCTCCCCCCATCCTCCTCTTCCTCCTCCTCCCCTTTCTTCTTCTTCTTCTTCTTCTTCTTCTTCTTCTTCTTCTTCTTCTTCTTCTTCTTC